>NC_051218.1:17739193-17954193 GCF_015220715.1 Pygocentrus nattereri
CCATAAAAGGCATTATATTTCCAAAACAACAATGTTCAGTTTGGAATGTTCGTATTTGGGTTAAAATAGCAAACTACCCCAACAGTTATACATGACTGCAGATACAACTTCAATACTTCATTCTGCTAGTCTGCTAGCCATTTAAATATAGAATTTATGTATGTTTATACTGCTTGTTTAATGTAGTTGTGAAGCATTCCTGAGTGTTGAGTCAACATTGGTGAGGGCATGTTAAAAACAGTACTTTTTAGGGTCTTTAAAAGTCTGTAATTAGTTATTAAATCATTACTGAATAGTAAAACATGAGATCAGATACAAAAATATAAGGCTAGATTTTAAGGGTTAATGTTTTAGAGGTTATACAAAATTCAATGCCTCTACAACATCCATCATGGAAAGTTATTACTTGAAGTGTTAATGAATAACCTGCCTGATCCCTAAACATAGTTTCATAATAGTTTTAGACATTTTTGGCATAAAAAAAATAAAAACTCATGCATGGTGGAGAGGTGCATGCAGGGCACTGCAAGGCAAAACAGTTTATTAACTATTTAACCTTTATTAACATTACATCTAAAAACTCAGAAAACATGTTTGGGTTCACTGGTGGTTTTCAACCATTAAATTATGTTTTTTTATGTTTTTTTTTTTTTTTTTTTTTAAATGGAACTCTTCTTTAATATGCTGAAAGACCCAACTGAGAACAGGCAGCATAGCAAAAAATACAATAAGCAATAGCACAAATTTGAAGTATATTCAGATGAGTCACGCTTTTTCTGAACTGGCCAAAGTTTGAGTAAAATTTTGAAAATCTTTCTAAATATGAACTACATTAAAACAAACTTATTTTCTACTATCAAACTAATACAATAAATAGAAACTTTGCCAGCTACCTTGTTGCATTTGATTCTGGTATATTGACCAAAGAATGTACCTTTGATAGGTGCAGCCAGGCATCAGCAGCCTTCAAACTGATGTGTAAAGCAATCAATTATGATGTAGAAGAGATCAAGTAAGGTTAATTTTTATTGCTTTGATTGTGATCAGGTCAGAAAGAGTGCTGAAAATTCCTGCTTAAGTAAAAGTACTGTTACTGTAGTGACAATTCACTTAGAACGAGTAAAAGTATTAATAAAGGAAACTGTTGAAGTAAAAGTAAATAAGTTTTTAAAACTCAGTGATTACTTTCAGTTAGTTTTATATATCCTGTCAGTTATTTAAAACTGAAGTAGTAAAGTGAAAATACTCTGATTTTATTCTGCCCCATTACCATTACAGGAAAAATATACTCAAGTACTGTAGCAAGAGTACTTTCCACATCTGATTGTGATGCAGAACCTTTACATTTTAAGGTAATATAATTGCTAGGATAAAATATTTCGATCCCAAATACACGGTGATTCAAAAAGATGTGCTCAATATGGCCTCCTCCAGCTGTATGGACCACAGCAACGTGATAGTCAAATTCATCCCATACTCGATTGAGCATGTCGGTGTCACTGTGCTGCGGCTCTTTCAGTGTGATTCTGGAGATCTTCCAGTGTTGTGGAACCAACAACGAATGCTCTGAGCTGTTGGAGGTTCACTGCAGACAAAACTCATGTTGCACAGTTACGAAGTGGAGAATGCAAAAACGCTGTTTGCTCAGGGGTCACCATCTCCTCACAGACTGAAGCCATCTTCTGGTGACAGTCAGAAACTCTATGACCCCCTCTTTCTATTGGTATGTGATTGGTTCCTAGGCGCCTCATGATTGTAAATCGGATGAATCTTTTTGAATCACCATGTATATGTGTATGTTGATACAGTCAGATGAAGAAGTTTGGGTACCTGAGGTCTAATGAAGTTTTGTTAATTTTCTAAGTGAAAATAAATAAACATATTCTCTAGAGAACATGCACCTGCATATTTTAATTACTGTTTATTTGCTGAATTTAACATGTTGGGGAAAAATTAAACATGAAATGTGCAGAAGTTATGGCACATTTTATGTTATATATTTTATATTTTACTGCCAGAATAAACTCAGAATAAGAAATTGTGCGCTAAAATTAGCAGAAGAATGACATAATTACATAATTACATAATTATAAAGTCCAACCTTTGGTTCAAGCACATTTATTCAGTGGGAAAAAAAATCCCACATTAAGAAATAATTCTTTTACATGAAATCATCTGTGCCACAATTATTGGCACCCCTAATGTTATTACTTTGTACAACCCACTTTGGCCAACTAGACAGCGCTTAATCTTCTCCTATAAAATTTTACAAGGGAGAATACAGAGAGAGGGATCTCTCTAAATCGTCCAGAGACCTGGGTCCTCTCCTATGCACCCTCCTCTTCAGCTCACCAGCTCAGTTTTTCAATTGGGTTGAGGTCTGGGGACTGAGATGGCCATGGGAGGAGCTTGATTTTGTGTCTAGAGAACCATTTTTGTGTAGATTTGGCCACATGTTTAGGGTCATTGTCTTGCTGAAAGACCCAGTGATGACCCATCTTCAGCTTTCGGTCAGAGGCCACCAGACTTTGATTTAAAATGTCCTGGTATTTCAAAGAGTTCATGATGCCATACACCCTAACAAGGTTCCCAGGGCCTTGGAAGAGAAACTGACCCACACCGATCCTCCCCCATACTTCACAGTGGGCATGAGGTGCTTTTCCGCATACTCATCTTTTGTGTTACGCCAGACCCACTTAGAGTGTTTGTTGCCAAAAAGCTCTATCTTGGTCTTATCTGACCAAAGCACACAGTCCCAGTTGAAGTCCCTGTACCGCTTAGCGAGCTTAGCGACATTTATGTTTATGGTTGTAAGTGAGAAAAGGCTTTTTCCATGCATGCCTCCCAAACAGCTTGTCGGCAGGTAGATAGCACCTGATGGTGGTTATGGAGACCCCAAGATGCTACTCTTTGATGCTATTCTCTAACAGTGAGCTCTGGAGAACCTTTTACTTCTCTTACCATCCTCCTCACCATGTGTGGTGGCAAGATAAACTTGTATCCTCGTCCAGGCTTGTTTGCCACCGTTCCAGTTGTTTTAAACTTCTTAATGACTCCTCTGACTATAGATATGGGCAGGTGTAGGCGAGTGGCTATTTTCTTGTGGCCATTGCCTGACTTATGAAGGTCAACACACATCTGCCTTACTTGAATGGTGTGTTCTCTTGTCTTTCCCATGTTGAAGAGTGGATAAGAGAAATAGGCCTCTGTGTCACATCATATTTATACCCCAGGGAATATAGATACTCTAATCCTAGATACTTTGATCAACTTTTTAAACTACAGTAGAAATGACAGAAATGCTTCAATTACATTTATTTTCTAGGAATTATTAGGGGTGCCAATAATTGTGGAACAGGTGATTTTATGAAAAATAATGATTTCTTAGTCAGGGATTTTGTTTAATTCACTTGAGTTAAAGGTTACATTTTTCTACAATTTTCAGTGTGAGATTATGCTTCTGAAATAAAAATTCTATTTATTTTAAGGCTTTTAACACATCTTAACGAGGGGTGCCAATAATTGTGGAGGGCGCTGTAACTTTGTTCCTGTAGAACGTGTGTCAACTGATTTTCACTTCAAAGAACGTGTAATGTGAATACCAAGGCTATTCAGACTTTTGCATATAACTGTAAATGCCATGCTATGACAGGCTTGGCTAATAATAAGTTAGTGAAAGTGGAGAAAAGTCATTTATGGCATCACTATTGTTGGCAAATGTGAAAGTAACATAGCACGTTTGTCCCTTTTATCTCTCTTTAGTTGCCGCAGTGTGAAAATTACCAAACCAAATCATTTGAGTAGACTCACTGTGGAGTTCTACAATATAAGGGTAAGAAGGCTGCAGAGAGAGTCACGCTCTCACCTGTCAGTTGTGTGCCTTGATTGGAGTAGGTCTAATTGTACAATCAGAACCAAATCACAGAGTGGTTTCAGAGTCATTAGAACCAATTACATCTACAGTATTTCTACAACTACCTTACTGCACTTCCCCACTCCAGCTCTATTATGTGTTTATGCCTGTGTGTGTGTGTGTGTGTGTGTGTGTGTGTGTGTCTGTATGTGTGCACGTGCATGTGTGGCCTTTTAGAAGATGTCTCTGATGAGAATTCTCCCAGATGGACCAAGCTCCCAGGAGAGTGTGTGATGAGATTTGCAGCTGTTAAACAGTTAATCCATCAGTGGAACTCGCACACACACACATACATACTGTACACACAGACACACTTGAGGAGGCTGTGGTCCTCAGTGCAGAGAGCAGGCAGGAGACTGATGATCTGCACAGACATAATTAAGGGCAGCTTCTCTCCAGAGAGGCGGCCTAACCCCCGTTACTTTAGCACAGCTTTCTAATGACACTAACAGACACTCTCTCTGTCATACACACACACACACACACACACACACGCACAAAGATGCATAATTACAAACAAGGCATGTAGGTTTTTTTTTGTTTTTTTACATTTAAAAAGCACCAGCCAATCTTTTATTGTTAGAACATTTCATGATGACTGGACCAATAGAAATGCTCTAAATTAACGTGGAAGAAAATCTCCAATGCAACTAACCCAACTGATATCTGAGCATACACACACACACACACACACACGTTATTTAAACCACTTGTCCTTCTGGGTCATGAGGGAGTGCTGGAGCTTTTCCCAGCGGTCATTGGGTGGAAGGTAATATTCCCTGCAATTAGCACGTTCATGATTTAACTCATGTTGTGTACTGGTGCCAACCAACCCAAAATGGGGCTGGTTGGCACATATTATGTTATTTTAATTGAATCCAAATCAGAGATATCAACATGCCAACCAAATAATGTGTTTTAAATGTTGGAAATGTTTCATTTGATCAACACTTGTATTGAACAGTGGTAGACAATGGTGGTAGTGTTATAATCTTCCTCAAATCTAGAGTAATAGTAAAGTTCCTCTATATGTAGTTCATATTTACAAATTCTGATTTAATGCATAAGTTTGGGTTTAAAGTTGTGTGTCACGATTGGCTCCTCCCACTCCATGTGCTTTTTGTTTTGATCTTCCATGTGTGTTTTGATCCAGCCCCCTTGTTTAGTGACTCCACCCCTGATTGTCCCCACCTGTTTTCCACCTGTCCCTCTTTATTCCTGTGTTTTATAAGCCCTGTGTTTGCCCTTTGTTTTCGTTGGTCTTTGTGTTGGATGTCCTGTTTGTACTGTTTGATGTTTTTAAGCTTGTTCTATTTGGATGTTGTTTGATTCTTGGTTGAGGTTCAGTGTTTTTGTTTATCATGTCTGACCCACATTCTCTTCAGATTGGCTACTTGAACGTGGACTGTTACGACTATGACCCTGGATTTGCCCTTAATAAATCTCGCTTATATCAGCACGTACGTATGCCTCCTCGCTGCCCGTTAGGTTGTGTTATATCCATCTTGAGACTCACTTATCATCAAATACCTTTCTTATACATTTGATGTACATTTAATTTTAGCCCTGCATTCTAGTGATGTTGTATAGTATCCTATTTAGTATGTGTGCCATGTACAATATAAAAGATGTTTGTAACAGCAGCCTTTCACTTTCGCAGATCAAACCCACTAAACTCAGCTTTCAAATAAATTTATCAAAAAATAAGATGACTGCCACTTAAACTAAAATGAATTTACACAGATATTTTAAACACAGAAAATAAAATGGATGTTGGTCAATCTTTTGTGAGAGTTCCCAAAAATTGTGTGTCAACCAACACAGTTCTCCTCCGCACTAAAGTTAACCCCCCCTTTTTTTTATGAAGTAATCCTTTCAGAGGCTGCGTGATTGTTAGAAGTGTTCAGTGTACATTGAAGGAGCTTGTTTTGTTTCTTATTTGTCATGTTTCTGTATTGGTAATGGTAGTTAAATATCCATTTCAAAGGGCATGAGATTTGAACTGCAGCCAAAACAAATGACAACGAAACCCAGAGACCGCAATGTTACCAATTTAGAGATGTGAGGTTTTGTTATGATAGTGACTCAATACTTCTCATGGAGAGAGGAATAAAAGAGTGCAACTGAATCTTTGAACATTTACACCCTCCTGCTTGTTTGCCTGCCACTTTTTGAAATGCATCGAGGTATTTAAAACACTTATTGTTCTCCTCGTAAGCCTCCAAACTAATTGTGTGTTTAATTATTTTCCCACAATAGTATTGGATTTTCCCTGGGAACCCATGCCAGCTAAGCCCCTCATAATGATTGTCAATTTGGCATTAAGTATTTAGCAGATTAAGGATTAAATGAAAATCGGAGTGCAAGAAATGTCATCATGCCCCCCCTCCGCTCTCCCAGGCAAGCAGAGTGTATGTAAAGGTGTTGTTTTCAGCCCAATAAAGTGTAAATCCCATTATAAAACCCTGCTATAATGATCCACGGCCCCCATTATACTGGCCCTGTCTCTAATGATGCCTGGGCCCCGCATCAGCAGTTGCTGGAGCAGTGGTACGCTGGCTGAAGTTGGGCTTATGATGGATGGGGGTACAAGCAGCGCTGGTGCTTGTATGTGTTATTCTTGATGTAGTGGTAGTCACACAGACAAAAAATGTGTCTCTTCAGGCAACCCCGAAACATTCCATCACTTTTCTGCTGATGGAAAGTCCAAAATAGTGTAGGCTTGTGCTGTGTGTGTCTGATGTGGGAGAAAGAGCAACGAAGAGAGCATGCATGTGTGTGTGTGTGTGTGTGAGAGAGTGTGTCCTGCAGTCCTCCCACACCTGTATGGCCCATAGGCAATGCTCTGTGCTCTCCGAAAAATCCATTTCATCACCCTCATACATCCTGAAGCAGCAGTCACCACTTTGTCTTCAGAAGGCTACTTTTGATTGCTCTTCCCAAAAGGCCTGCCTTAAACATCCTCTCTTCTAGTTTTACCTCAAAACACACCTGCTCCAAAGAAACGAGGCATTTACACACACACACACACCTACACGCACACAATACACTGAACAGAACTTTATTGTGCACTTCCAAAATAGCCCAAACAATGCTCTGCCATTGATTTCTTTGTTCTGAGTTTCAAACTATATCCGTAGGTCTTGTTGAAAGTAAGAGTTTCTCTTGTGGTATTGGTTTTGTGCATAACGACCATTTCTGCATGTTACCACAATAACATTTGATTAAAATCTGCTGATTACTTTTCTTAAAGTGAATGAACTTTATGGACATGCAAATCGAACTATGTAATGGAAGATGTTATTTAAAGTGCTGTTGAAATATGTCAAGGAGATAATAACAGGTCATAGCTATTAAAATGTCCCTTTCATAGTACACATTGTGGAGTTTCCTTAGAAACTCTGAATGGAAGTTAACCCTGTATATATCACAAGAGCCACAAGCACAAAAATGATCATTAATGACAAGATTGGCACTAATGACATGATAACAGACAAGCTTTAATTTCTATGTTTCCTCTTTTCCAAGTAATTAAGTGGAAGGTAAATGCGTAAAACAAATCTTGGATCGCAGAGATATTTTTTTTTAACATAGAGACTAAATTATTGGACATTTTACCTTCTGCTCAGGAGCACAGTTGTTCTGTATTTGCAGGAAGCTGTGAATGTTTTTTTTTTTTTTTTTCATATTTTAAATCCCAACCAACTGGAGGCCTGCATGTTATTGTTCTTTAAGAGGTTCATTTATTTTATTCATTTTTGTTCCTTGGTAGAACACCAGACCATATGGCTACTTGATGTCGTTAGCTTGTAAAATAGTCTCTAACCACATTTGGCTGGAGATAACAAAGTAACTGAGCAATTAACAGAAGTGTGGTCAATTTAAGGCACCTGATTCTGGTTAGTTAGCGGACTTTGTATACAGCTGTTGAGAAACGTATAGACAAACGTGCGCGGTATGGATGTGTTTTACAAAATTTTGAATGTGTATTTCCCGTAGGTTCTGGAACAGGATTCTTCATTTGTTGAAAATTTCTTTACTTTTTAAGACAAGGGCAAGAGCAGTGCCTTAGAAGAAGGTTGTCTGCAAGTAGCTATCCAACTGGCATTGCGGATGCAAAATATGTATATTCATTATCCATCCATCCATCCATCCATTTTCTCCGTCTGGGTCACGGGGGGAGGGGGGGGGGGGGGGGGGGGGGGGGGGGGGGCTGGATACACCCTGGATGGGTCGCCAGTCCATCGCAGGGCAGACAGACTGACACAGACAGTCACTCACACACTCACACCTAGGGGCAATTTAGCACGTCCAATTGGCCTGACTGCATGTGGGAAGAAACCGGAGAACCCGGAGGAAACCCACGCATATATATATATATATATATATATATATATATATATATTCATTATATATTTTAAAATTATATTGAAGAGGTTCATAAATACAGTAACAGATATTAATTATTTTAAAAAGAATACAGTTGAATCTTCAAACAATATTCTTGGCCTTGTTTTTGCAGAGGTGGCAGACTTTAAATATAAAATGTTAAAAAAAGTTACATTACTTTCTGGTTGCGATATCCTAAAAATGTGTTTTTAAAGAAACATAAAACCCAAAAGGTCCAAATTTTGCCATGTGAAGGGTTTCTGCAGGCCGCCACACATTTGTCATATGGCGCCAAACCACGTCCATAGATAATCAGACTGAGGGCCAGATGTACTAAAGCTTTTTGTGCCAGTTTCATGCGTAAGTAGGACGTTTCGGCCTGCCTGTTTTGTGTGAAACTGGATGAGCCTAAACGTGCGATTTGTGCACCTTGATCTCGCAATGTAGGAGGGTTTCACCAAAATGAGCAGGTATTGATAATGCATCTGACTACATAATGTGGAACAGCCAGATTTTCATGAATTTTATATGTATTATATATATTTATAAATTCACTGTAGTGTCTTAAAAGTGTCTTATTGAGACAATAAATTACAGCAGACATTGCAGCTACATAGACAGTATTTCAGAATCACATGTACAAACGCAAAACGGTACAGCACAAAATAGGCTTCAGTTGGATACTATGCTCCCACCATGTTTTGGTGGGAAAAACTGAACTTTCATCCTGATGATGTTAGCGACTCCATTATTTTGCCACATCATATAAACTCTCACAAGCATAGTGCAGTTAGTCAGTGGTCCTAAATGCATTTTTATGATTAGCTTCAGCCTAAACTAAATGTCAATTTAAATGCATTGCAAATGCAGGTACTTGTGTATCTGTGCGTCCTTGAGGCAGCTGTACAGAATGGAAAAGTTTTGCTCTGTGGAGACTGTATTTTGGAAAGCTCTTTAAGTCCTCCGCCACAGCCAGCTGATGTCATCGGCAGGCTGAGGAACAAGGTCCGGAAGGAGGACAAAGAAGAATGCTGGGTTTTGTTTGGCAGCAATTGCTCTACACCCACTGAAACACCTACCAGCATTTCTCACTTCCAGCTACGTCTCCAGCAAAATCGCATTAAACACAGACTAAGCCATGGCTTAGCATTGTAAAAATGATGCTTAGACTGCTTCCTGATTCATTGTTATTCATATCATAATCCACATCATCTTTTTCTTTTGTATGGTCATCATTTAGAGTGAGTTCCAGATTAGGGCTAACCTGCATGATAAACCTGGAGCCTTGTTCTGTTCTAGCGTCCACTGTGTGCTGAGGTTATGCTAACATGCCTCTCATTAGTGTTCGCAGGAGCAGACAGTGACTGATAGGCCGCAGCACTGTAATGCAGCACAATGCCAAAAGAGGTCATGTGTGTGCTATTGCTTCCTCCGCTCCCAGAGTTAATTAGAAGAGGACTGTAAACATACCTACAGACACATCTGCAGCATAAACATGCGTGTTCGGTAGAATGAATGAGAAAGGGAATGTCTATTTTTATGTGCATTTAATGGACAAAAGTGAAGCGTTTCATGGTTCATTTTGAGAGTAAGGACTCTTTCATATTGGAAATAGTATAAGCCTATTCAGAAAGTGATGCCCACAGCCATGAGGAAATTGCTCACTTGCAGACGTCATTGATGTGGCGGGCTGCATATGCTCTATGATGATGAGCAGTGAAGTAACATTTTTCAGTTGGAACAATGGCTTATGTCTGTGATCATATCTCTTCACAATTGTTACCACAAGCTGTCATCTGAAATGTACCGCCCTTCATTCCATCTGTGTAATATGAAAAAGAAGGTTATATAAAGCTTGGGAAACTAGCAATGTGGAGGATTGTAAGGATAACTGTTCCATTTGAAGTGTTCTGTATTTGAACCCATTGATACATATAGCAGATGTGCCTTTCTTTAACCGCCACTCAAAAGCTGTACTCTTCAGGGCATCCTAACCTGAAGATGCCTTCTGCAACATGTTTATCTCTTGAAAGAAAGCAAAAATGAAGTGTAGTTTTGATGTTATGATTGCCACACTTTTTAGCTTGAGGGATTCCTCAAAAGCTACAAAGCTCACAGAAAGCAAGACATTAAAGAGAAATAAGTGTGAGTCAAAAGAGATGCAGGCCTACATTAGCAAGAGGGTGAGAGTACATTACATTTTTATGTGTGAGTCATCGTAAAAACTGGGATGATTTCCATTTAATTTTGAATATTCCCTAGCCTTATTTGGTATATTTTTTGCAGATTTACTTTGAGTAGACCTGGTTTAGATTGGATAAATGCACTTGCACTGGCTGGTAATATTTGTGCACATACTAAACAAGTTAGAGACCACTCTTCATTTATTTTATTCCCTCTTAAAATGTCAGGTTGCAATTAATTCCACATTAAAATGCCATTAATTACATGTATATATATATAATATTGAATATTGAATATAGAATTGAATATTTCAGCACTTTGTCCACTCTTTACCTTTTGACACACCACTTCCATTCTTTTCAGTAGACTTGTTTTTATTTTTTAAGGAAAGGTCAGTCTTAAAAGTTGCATTTTCTGCTTCTCAATATCAAAGCAATCCCAAACACATTGTGTATTCATATTGAGGTCTGGTGTCTGACTAGTCAGGCCCCTGTTCAGAGAACACCAGCAGCTTCTTTGTCTTTGTTTTGTAAATGTTCCTCCTTTTTATTTATTCTCCTTTCTCAGTAACGGCTTTTTTTAACAGCTACACATCCTTCCAGGTACATGGTGCTGACTTGTCTTCTCACAGTGGAAGAATGGACACACCTGCGGATATTTTTTAGATCTGAAGCGAGAGTGGAGCCTTAGATCTCTCTCAATAATGAAAGCGTTAAGCACTGTCTATCTGATGGGGACAGTTTTGGAGGTCTACCAGCTCTTGTATGGTTCTGTTTTCTGTCACTTTAAAAAATGATGCAGCATAAATTGTAAGCAACATGGTAAACTTAAAATTTGACTTTATTGAACTTTAAATACTAAAAAATATAAAGAACAAATTGTTTTTCTGCTAAGGTAAGAAGTCAGAAGTCAGAATTCCAAGTAAACCAGGTTACTTGCTTTTATAGGTTAAAGGTTGTTTCATTTTTTGCAGTATATCTTTTTACTAATTTCTTGAACTCATGGAACTCATGTTTTTTTCCGGTTACTTTTCTTTGACCTTCCTCTTCCTTGTGTAAGTGGATTATCCTCATTATCTAATTGAATAACTACTTAAGGACTGTTTTGACTGGCATTTAAACAAATTAAGGGTAGTATTTGACTTTTGCTCAGAACGGTTTGAACTAGACGAGAGAGAATTTTAATCACAGCATTTTTAGTACATACAGCTGACATACTTCTGTTTTCATAGAATTGTTAGAATTGTAGCCTAGCAGCAGCACAACTGGACAGTTCAATGCAAAGCCATCAAAACTGCTAAGTGCTAAAATGTTGTGTGTCCTCTGTAATGGCTTTAGGTTAGTTCAGCAAGAATAAGGATGCTAGGAGTAGAAGAGATGAGTCCATCTGTCATAAATAATGAACACTATTCATGCACATTAAACCAGGAAATGACTATATAATGGTATCAGGAGGAACAAAGAACTGTCTATGACAGATGTCCATCTTATCAATTAGCACACACGTTCACACACATACGCACACACCTATGCACACCCAGAGAGCATCAGAAACCCCTCAGACTGAGGGAGGGAAATGAAGGAGAGAAGAGTGGGAGATGGGGTGAAGTCTATGATGGATGACTGTATGTGGAAGCTGCATTAGCAGGGTGAGATGGAGAGAGAGAGAGACGGCGATGGGCATTAGAGCATTAGGGCTGGACTGTGTCATGCTTCAACCCATCTTTAAGGACACAGAGAGAGAGAGAGTGAAAGAGCAAGAGAGAGAGAGAGATGAAACTGAGTGGATAGTCATTAGAGTTAGCAGCCAGTGGCTGTTTGTTGTTGGTCTAAGTGGTGACTAATGAAATCAGACTGACGTTCCTGTCTTGATGTTGAGTGCTTGGGCCCCCATTAAAGCACTCTTGCATCACTTTGTTGACCTCCCTCCCTCAAGTCCTCCATCTATCTCCGCCTAACATCCCTCCACAGATGGACAGAAGAGAGGGAAAAGGACAACAGCACACACAGAGGGTAAATATACCACATCATAGCATAAGATGGAGCCATAGTGAAGTGTCCTTGCAGAAAAGCATGGAGTGTTTATAGTGCGTGGCCATGACATGCAAAGGGTGTCCTCTGCAGGAGCCGGTTTAAACAGGATGGATATTGAGCCGGTCTCAGGTGATTCATCTGGGCACTCTCAGGTCACTGAGGTGGATGGAGATGGAATGTGTGTTTTTGTGTGTTTGTGTGAGTGTGTGTGTGTGTGTGTATGCGTGTGTTTTGTTTCCTGACATAGCACATCAATAGGATATCATCCCAGTTAATCTCTCTCCTCTATTTTCCATCTCACCCTCTGTGCACACACGCACACACATACACATACACACACTCACCAGATGTACCTTTCGATCAAGCCACCTGCCAACGAGTCCGCTCTGTAATTGGATAGGAGTGATGAGGGGTGTGTGGCTGATGCCACTCAGCGCTATAGGAACTCGCTAAACAGCCTGAAACTGCCTAAAACAGGTGAGAGAGAGAGGGAGAGAGAGAGAGAGAGAGAGAGAACAGCCCATGCACACAGTAGACTGAATGTGTTTTTAAGTTGGGTTGCCATATTTTGTTTTTCAGAAAGAAGTACACTGGCTTTCAGAAAGAAGGACACGGGGGGTCAGGAAGGCGGCACAGGCTGTACAAAGCAAATATTAAGATTTTAAAAAGAAGAAAAAGAAGAAAAAGGTAGTTCATCATACATTCCTTGTTATTCTTTATACATTCCATATTTATAAATATAATATTTTATAATAGATTTTGTAAAATTAACATTTTAATTAAATGACATTGCCTAAATGATATTATAGTCTTATTCCATTTTCAGACTGGATTAGTTTTAAACGAGGAGGTGGGGTAATGTGATTTTTTTTCACTGCCATTTCTCAGCGATTTTAGTCCCATCTAAGTGTGCCATGTCAGTCAAAGGTGGTGCATCAATTGAGTAGCCACTCCCATTTTTACTAAGATTTCATGTCCCATGTCAATCGGATAGAAACATTACAGATGTCCTGAGATAAAGTGGCTTTGCCCCACCTCCTCATGGAAAACGAATCCTGTCTGAATAGGCCTTTAGTCCATAAATTTTGGAAGCAAATGATTGTAAGGTTATTTTTTAATATATCTTTTTTTCTTTAAAAGAAGTCACCGTCTGAAGTCAATTGGACATAACCCAAACAACATACATCAATTTTTATTATTAAATGAAAACATAGCAATAATAACGATCTGCCCTCATGGGATTTTTGAATTTTGGAACTGAAGAACATCAACAAACAAACATCATGGAATGATCAATTAGATCCTCAACTGGCAGCGGACAGATTTTGTTTAAACATTTAAGAAAGCACTGTTTTGTTTGAAGGTTTTATTGATACTCAATAATGAGAGAAAAAGTTCTGTGTCCAGTTACCTCAGTCAGAGATATAGTCCATCATTTCAAGTCAAATGTCTTACCCCAAGACCGAGACAAGACCAGTCCAAATGATGTCAAGATAGAGACCATTAATTTAAGGGGATGTTGTGGTCACCCTGTCTTAAGCATCATCCACACCTAGCTGGATATTTTAAAAGCATAGTTTTTCTCTGTGTTTTGGCCTTCCTTCCTTCCTTCCTTCCACACGAAATGTTTTTTGAAAACCCTCTCCAGGATGGACTTTTCTGAAAAAGGCATGTGGATGGGCAAAACGCTTTTTGAAAATGCTGACTTCATGCCTGGTACATGCCTGTAGCTATTTTCATTTATTAATCATGGAGAACTCTGTAGGATGGCTGACGACTAGGTTTTTGTTGTTTGTAGGTCTGTGTGCTAAACAATGTAGAGGCGATAACGTTTGTAATTAAATTTGGCTTTACTTACTTGTCTTTAAACCCTAGTGCAAAAGCATCAGAATATACTGCACTCAGTTATTTTAAATAAAGCAACAGCTTGATTTAAATATTTAAAAAAAAAACCCTCTCATTCTGAAGATGTGTGACTTGATGATCATTACGTCAGATTTGGAGAGGGAAAAAATGTAATTCAAATGGATTGAAAACAAAAGGAACTCAGCTTCTCTGCCTGATCAGGACTGTATGGACATTTCAGAGGCAGCAGCACAGCCAGGGCAACATAAACAAACTTTCTTTCATTCTTAGAAGCTTTTTATTTTCTAGCAAAAATCTTTGAGTCTGTGTGAAATATTAAATTACAGAGGTCTGACAGCCTGCATAGCAAAGTCTGCAAAGTTTTTAACATGCCGACATCACATTGTTAAAAAAGTCTCTACTTCTTGTGGCACATGACATTAAATTGTACAAGGCAATTTTTGTAACCTAATGGGCTGGAATTCTCATGCATGAAATATTAAGTTTGTGTGTTCTTAAGCAGACAGAGATTTTACAAAAAACTACTGGTGTAGAGAAAGAATTTTTGAAAACAAAGAAAAGAATGTGTCTTTAAAAATCCATATACGTGTGGATGAGGTCTCAGTTCATCCAAGAAGTTAGACTCCACCACGGTACAAATATTATTCCCATTTACAGTCCCATTTACATGCATACCAGCATAGTGTGATTTAATTACAAAATAAAACATTTCATTTATGAGGCAGCCAAGTTCACACAGACATGAGCTGTTCTCTCTGTGGAAATCTCCCTCTGCAGTACTGCGCCAAAGTCAGAGGCCACCATTCACTAATTTCCAGTCAAAAGCCATTAAGTGATTCATTTTTCTAAGAAATCTGCAAGGATCTTAGAAGTTGGTTCTGTTTTCTGCTTTTCATGATCCAGGTAATTCAAGGTCTGGGCTCTGGGGTGGTCAGTCCATTTTTTTCAGTTTTTCCACATAGGTTTAATGTTTAACTTGAGGTATATTTCTTCCTCCCTTTTATCAGTCATATTTGTTTGGTGTAGTGCAAAATGTCACAGATATTTTGAGTAAGAGTTAGTGGAGTGATCTGAGCAGTTACATGCCCAATCTTCATTATTCTGACCATATTGGACTGGACCACATGCTTTAACTAAGCTAAAAAAACACTTACAAGCTTTGCTTAGAGTGTAGTGCCTCACCTTTTAAGACTAATGTTACATTCCAGGACATGACTAGATTTATAGTAGATAATTAGATCCAATTACCTGCTTTACAATGTTAAGACCACACATATAATGAATGAATGTTGTTCATTAGTGTGCAAAGTATATATTATGCACAAAAACACGAAAAACACCCTCAAATATGTAAGTTAGGACAGAAATTGTAAGCTAGGACAACAAAGGTGAAATGAGAGGACAGGGCATCCTTGGGAAATAACAGACACCAGGTCACCCTTTGATTTTCATGAACTGCAGTTTTAAATAGGCTTATCTGCTGTGTTCTGTGTACACCGGAGTCTGTTCTGGTCTTTATTTGTCCAGTTCCCTTATTCATAAAGGTATGTTAAATACCTGTGTCTCCGATAGGTCTTTCAAAGGGCATGAGTTTTGTTTTATGCTGCAGCAAAAGCAAATAATGACACCTAACTGTACCCACAGACTGAACATGATTGATGTATGCATGATACAGCAATAATAACAAAAATATAAAAAACTCTTTCATTTTTGAGAGTTGCCAGTCAAATGGCTTTTTCTTGTTTGCAGTGCTTTTAAAATGTCAAGATGCTTGATAGGTAATTTCTGTTCATATCCTTGATTATATTTTTACATATAATCATAATGACACTTATATTAGTTTGGTCTGACACTAAAATATGTGCAGTCAAACCACTCAGTATAATCTGATTCCATCTAATTCAATTAGGGTGACAGGTAGTGTTCAGCGTTACCTATGCAGCTACAGTTTGTCAAATGTCTGACTTCTGTCTGTCCTGTCTTTCAATGGGAGTTTTGCCAATAATAATAATAATAATAATAGTAATAATACTAATAATAATAATAATAATAATGATAATAATAATAAAAATACTACATACTTTTTTATTGAGCCTTTCACAAACCCATGCACCACAAGAAGCAATAAAGAGCAAAGGAATAAAGTGCAGTTGTGCAGTAAAGAATAACATTTTAGGTTGAGCTTTAATGTTCATATGAGTAAACATTTTAGTTTAAGACCAAGTGGTTAGGCTCATGAGTGCATGAGTAAAAAACATGTAAAAAATATGTTGTTTGCTTTATACTTAATGTGTGCTTATTTGCATGATAGTGGTGTTATGGAGTAAACCCAGTGTTCAGTGTAAAGTGACCCAATGCTCTGACCATCATAGCATCCATGTGTTTTGTGTAGTACATTGTTGCAATCACAAAAACTCATGTAAGGTCAAGAAAACACCCAGTATCTACAAACTGACAACTTTAGGTAAAGGCAAAACTTTTTCTTTTAATATAAATCGCTGTAAAGGGATTTTATTCAAAGCGATTTTGGAGCATTTCTACTTGTCCACTCTTGATATGTTCATATTTTCAAAGATGCAAATGAATGAATATCCCTTGTATGTAATGACTAAATAAATGTACTTACTATATTTAGGATGAAAAAAAGGCTCCATAACTGCATTAAATAATAGGCTAGTGCACATTATTAAAAAATCTTTTTCTAGCACAGCACACAAAAGCGGACATGAGGGGTTTATTAAAGGGCCTTAATACACGCAATGTTTGTGAAAAGTACATATTGAAACTTTAATAGTGCTTATGTGCTTTACATGCTATGTCAAACTATTTAATGGAAAATGTGACACGGTTTTCATTATTTGTTGCTTTGATTTGAGTGTAGGGGTAGGGCAGGTCTCTAAAGCCACTTAATACCGTGATCTGTCTCTGCTCACCCCTTTCCTTTCACCACTAATTGCTCACTAGCAGCTCAACAAAGAAGACAACATTTCATACACAAGGAGTGTCTTAGTTAATCTGGTTGATCATCTGTGGGGGCAGTTATGGGGGAAATATCTGCTGACAGAAAGGCCATTTAAATTGAAGCTGGTATTTTCAAAAGGTGGAAACAAATAGGACGAATAGATAGACAGACAATCAGACATAGTAAGAGAGAGATTGTATTGACCCTAACTTACAATTTGGATGCACCAGAAGCCAAAGCCATCATTCATTATATATACCTAAAACTCAAACAAATGAAGCTATGAGAGTTTATATGACAGCACTGCTACATTACACACTGCACAATGCTCTGTAATGCAGAGATAATATTGCATTACACATGAAGTAAAGCATAGGAGTAATTAGATACAGTTCCATTTTGTCTTTCAACAGCCTTTTCAAAAGAGCTCTTTTTATCAAAGGAGCGCATTGTTTTTCAGTAGGATGCACGAGTCTAGAGGCAGTTGAAAGCCCTGGGAGAGTGTGAGTGTAAGTGCTGAGAGAACAGGTGTTGTGCTGAGTGGGATTGAGTGAGCTTTGTTTTTTCCTGTCTCAGACTTTGAGGATAGGGAGGGACAGAGGGACAGATGGACAGACGGCAGCGACTCTGATAAGGGATGCAAGACCATGTGGGAGCATTTCATGCTGTAGGGGGGGTTCTTAAAAAGGGGTGTGTGTGTGTGTGTGTGTGTGTAAATAAATAAATTAATAAATAAATAAAACAAAACACCCATTCTATTGCACCCAATTCCACAATATCAGCTGAGGGGGATTTTGAGAAAATGCCAGAGTTTCACACTTTCATATAAAGAATGTTTTTGGAACAAGCTGCTTTTTTTTCTCTAGCACACTTTCAAATTCAGTTATGGTGGACAAATTTGAAACAGTTTATGACACAATGACTTGGTCTTAAAAGTTTAGGGGGAGGATGAGGATACTCACAGCACCTACATGAAGGCAAGCCTTAATTCACTTTTTTTGTTTGTTTGTTTGTTTGTTTGTTTTGTTCATCCTTGTTTTCTTTTCAAATCAAAGAGAAAGCGATAACTCAAAAGCTCTGGATTGCAGAGATAAAACACAGGAGGCTGGAAGCCTCCTAGTGTGGAAGCCTAGTGTGAGTGCTTTTGTAAACAGTTTAATATCACATAAGCCTTTCTTCTCATCGATTGGTGTCTCACTCAAACTTGGTCCTGTACTACATCTCTGTCAGTTAAGCCCTTTCTACAGTAAGAATCATAACATAAAAGCCTGGCACAAACTGCCTAGTTGAGATGCAACGCAAAGCATTCATCAGCTGAATGTCAATTGTGTATTACAGTCGGTGGTTGAAATTTATAAAATTCCTAACAAGGATGGTGGGTTTAAATTTTCACTTGGTCCAAGGCAATTTGGTGTGGACCACAACAACAGCATGTAGATGCTCTCCAAAAAGACATCTGTGTGTTCTTTTTTTTTTCATTCCTTCACGTTCTACGATTATAGTATAGAATAGTGCATGTAACAAGTTGGAGAGAAACTCCACCAATGCAGACACAAACAGTGAAAACAAATGAGGGAGAGGAGGACAAGAAAGGCAATTGATTTGCCTTTTTTTTTGCCTATTAATCAGTTATCCTGAAATAATCCCTAAAGTAAACAAATCAACTAAAACAACTGTGCAACAAAAGTGTTGCTCTTGCTCTTAATTGTCTTTATTTGCTCCTCTTAAATGAAGTAGTCTACTCTCTACACAAGTGATTATAGCTGAAATCCTATAAATCCACTATAATTATGCAGTAGAGTCCAAGAGTCTGAGACTAGTAGTAAAATATTTCTATTTTGCATTCTTTTCTAATTTAATAATATTTCCTTTTTTACAGATGAATACAGACAGTTTTCTTTTATTAACAGTCTGAGTGAAAAGTAGAATCTTTGAAATTGTAATATGAATTTCAGGATGTCTTGGTGTTTGTCCCCCTTTTGCTTTAATTACAGTGTGTGCTACATTGATTAACCATAACATCAAATCTAGCTACCTTGTATCTACACTCATTATCTACTTTGTATTTCTATAATTACAGACGGTAGTCCATCTGTTTCTATATGCTTTGTCAGTCTTTTTACCTTGTTCTTCAATCGTCAGGACCCCCACAGGACCAACACAGAGCAAGTGTTGTTTGAGTGGTGGATCATTCTCAACTTTACAACGAAACTGATGTGGTGTCGATGGTGTGTTTACGTGTGTTGTGCTGGTATGAGTGGATCAGACATAGCAGTGCTGTTTGAGTTTTTAAACACTGTGCCCACTCACTGTCCACTCTATTAAACATTCCTGCCTTGATGGTTCACCTTGTAGATGTAAAGACAGACAGTAGCTGATCTGTTCCTCCACACTTTATGTTGGTCATCACGTAATCCTTCATCAGTTGTCACGGAATGCTGCCCACAGGACACTGTTGGCCGGATATGTATGGTTAGTGGACGATTCTCAGTCCAGCAGTGACACTGAGGTGTCACAGCAGCACTGCTGTATCTGATCCACTCGTGCCAGCACAACACACTAACATGCCACAGCCATGTCAGTGTCACTGCAGTGCTGAGAATGATCCACCAGTTATTACCAGCTCTGTGGGCATCCTGTGGGGGTCCTGACTATTTAAGAACACAGTAAAAGGGGAAGGAGAAACAGAAGTATTACAATCTGCAATTGTAGAATTACAAAGTGCACCTGTACGGTACATAGAGCTGAAAAATGGACTGTGAGTCTAGATACAAGGTGTACTTAATAAAGTGGCTGATTGGTGTGTGATTCATTGTGTGTAATTCTTATATGTGTAAAACTTTCGCTTCTATATCAGCTTGGCTTTTGTTGGTTTATTGGTTTTTGGTTCTCTGCTTTATGCCTTTCATAGCATTTTTTTTTTTGCTTAACAAGTCTGAGATGTGAAATGGGCATGCCCTAAAATGAGAAAAAAAATTAAGGACTGAGGAAAGTGTGTGTGTTCACTTCTGTGTGCACTCAGCACTGTTGCTGACAGCATCAGACAAGCATTCACTGTCTCAATGAGTGTAGAAGTAAGCAGGTTTTAGTGTTGATTGGTGTATATTTCTGACTAGTATATTAAACACACACACAGGTTTGTAGGATCCTTTTACTTCCCTCCTTTTAAGCTCAGTTTTTAAAGTCTTTTCATATAATAGTGCTTTAATTCATTCATATTCATGAGGAAGAAAATATTCTGTGCTCTATTTTCGTCTTTCACATTTCCTAATTTGTGTGTGTGGGAGGGGGAGTAGTTTCTTTCTGTTCTGTTGGTTCAGCAGATAGACTCCTTTACTACTTCCTACACCTCTCCTTTTCAGGCTTTATTTCCCAAAAATTCATCCCAAAAAGAGTCTACCAAACTTCTGCTGACAGATAGAAGTTGCACTGTGGTTCTCTAGAGAACTCAGTAGGCTATTTGAGGACTTTTGACCTGGTACTTTTCACTCCTACTCAAGTTTTTTTTGGTAGCTACTTACTTTTTTTTCAAACTCCTCCTCAAGTTGTTTTTGTAGCTGCTTACTTTTTTCTTGACTCCTACTCAAGCTGTTTCTGGTGGCTACTTTTACTTCAGCTCAGGTCATTCGTTCTTTGAATTAACAATTTTACTTGAGGACAGTTTAAGGCCAATCTCTACCAATCTGCCAATCTCTGTGTCCATATTTTTGAGGATTGTCAATATTAGGGTTTCTAAAATAGAGTTAAATACTCAGAGAAGCCAGATGGATTTCATGTCTGATCATGCGTTTTCTCTTTTGGGTACCTTTAGCATTAGCCTTAAACTAATCTCCAAAAGAAGAACAGAGGTGATGAAGCAGACAGGCATCTGTGCCACTTCTCTCTCCTTAATCCCCCTCTAGCTGTGGCAACACTGTTTTGGGCTGATTGGAGATGGACAGATAGGGCAAGGATTGATGAAACAGCAACAGAGAAAAGAAAAAAGCTTCACCCACAAAATCGACAGAATGCCAGCAGTCAACACAAAGGTGCATGTGAGAGAGAGAGAGAGAGAGAGAGAGAGAGAGAGAGAGAGATGGAGAAGAACAAATGAAATTCGATTTGGAGTCCTGACAAGAAATCTAGACAAGAAACATCCCACATCTGATTGTGTCTTTTCTCCATTTTCACAAAAAAAAACAACCCTCTATTTAGTCAGCAGTTCCTTTCGCAACACTTTTATTAAGTAGATGTTTCTTTCTTTCTTTCTGTCATTCTTTTGTTCTTTCTTTTTCTTTCTTTCACGTCTTGCTAGCTTAATTATTCTTTCCCTGACTCACCATTTCAACCTCTTTTTCTTTCTTTCACTTTTTTTGCCATTCTAAATGAATTTTTTCTTTAACTCATTTCAGTTTCTCTCTCTCTCTCTTTCTTTCTTTCTTTCTTTCTTTATTTCTTTCTTTCTTTCTTTCTTTCTTCTTTTCTCTTGTTTTCTTTCCTTCCCATCTCATTTCTTGCCAACTTTTTTTATCTCCTCACTAGGCTTAATGAATCTTTCCCAGTCTCATTCTATCTATCAATCCATCTCTCTTTCTGTCTCTCTCCCATCGTTTTTTCCTCTTTTCATGCAACTGCATTGCATTCGACGTCTGGCATTCATTATCCATGGTCCTTGGCTTGTGCCCCTCTCTCTCTTTTTCTCTCTCTCTCTCTCTCTCTCTCTCTCTCTCTCTCTCCTCTTCTGCGCTGCTCAATTACTCTGTCTTCCCGGAGTGAGCGGCGGTGTCAGCCTACAGTAATGACTTTCGGATTATCTGTCCGTTGGTGATGAATGAGATGGAAATGTGGCTCCGGCGTTTCAGGCCCTGGCACTGCTCCTCACGTTCGTGCAGGGAGGCCATGGCACAGCCAAACGGAGGAACCTTTACCATAAATAACATCACACATGCACTGGAAAGCTCCGTCTGTTCTGGGAATGCAATTCACCACACTCTGCTGACCAGGGATCAAGGATGACTGTAGCTGGAGGAACTGGGTCAACAGGCACAGCCACACTGAAGATAATTATTGTTGGTAACCACTGCTTTAATAAATAAACACAAACATGAAAGATGAAAAATCGTACAAATCCATAATAAATAATCTTACAGCACAATGTTAAGATCAGTTTGCAAGCTAGTTCGCTCTTAACTTGACAGATTGATAAATCAGTCAGATTAAACAGGACTGGACAGTGCTCACATTTGTGATTAAAGACTCTATATATTCTACATATTATCCTTTTAAAATCCCAGGCTTATTACATACTAAAGCTTTTTTTATTCATTTACTACATCGACTTCACTGCTAACTGGCTGAGCTATTCTTAGGTTATAAAAGTGTGTAATAAAACTTTGGGCCTGCCAGTGGGACCTGGCCGTTTAAGGGGTTAATGCATGCCTTGTGCCTTTCCTTGTCCTCCTCAGCATCTAACATTGCTCTGATCAGCTCCAGTGTTAGCTTTCATATTTCATATATGAAAGGGTAGCTGTCACTCAAACTTCCTTCTTATTAGATATGAAACCCACTGCTTTACCATCAAATGTTCTCCTCTGAGTGCTTCTGCATTTTCTTTTGTGCTACTGAACATCTTAGTCTGTTAGCGCAACTGTTATGGATGCTGTCAGACAGCCAGTTTGGTGGATGTAGCACTGTTAAATTCTACTTTCGTTATTTAGCTTCCAGCTCACAAAAGCAGCTTAGACCCTTATTTCATGCTGGTCTGAGTTGGTTTATGCTGATCTAATGCTAGTCTTGTGCTGGTTTTGCTGGTCACCCAGCAAGTTTGCAATGGTTGACCAGAGTGTTTTTCAAAACTAATGCTAGTTTTGTGGTTTTATTTGTTTGTTTTTTTTAATGGCATTTATGCAATGCTGCTTAGAAATCTGAGCTTCCTGATTGTTTAAGGTAACATAGATGTGAAAAAACACACAGAAATGAATTGTTTTTAATTGAAGTGAATACTGCACTGCAAAACAGTGGACTGTCAATTCAGCTTATAAAAATTACTTCATGCGGTATTGAATGAGCACATTTTATTCAAAGTATTTCTTTGAAATTCAACTTGGAGAATCCAGTCAGAAATAGATGGGCTGTCTGACTGGCAGGCAGATAGATTTATCGATTGATTGGTTGAATTTTTCAAAGCATGATCTATCTAAGTCAGCCTATTGCTGTTCCTGTTTCATACTCTGCAAATGTAACTTTCTCTCCAAGGTCAGCTGAGAATTCTCTTTGGCTTGTCTGGTTTTTTTTAATGTTGCTACAGTATTTACCTGCCGCTGACCAACTAATAATGACCTCATATGAGAAAAAAGAAGCAAATTAGAAGTGTCAGAAGCAAGAAACAAGAGGGAAACATTTAAAAGCAAGGAGCATTGCGCAAAGTGAAACTCCAGGTGTAGGTCCACCTGTAGGTCCAGGTATCACAGGTGTAGGAACTCATGCATTGTAGCAAAGTCATTTAGCATGCAGAGGAGTGGTGGGGGCAGAGCCAGAATCTTATGAAGCAAGAATTCACACAGATGTTTGGCTGACAGGAGTAATGTCTTTGACCTGTTTAAAGCTAAATCAAAAGTCAAGGCTTACTGTAATTAACCCAGGTGCAAGCGATGCAGACATGACATGGGAAAGCAGACTGACAGGGACAGAGCTTCCTGATCAGGGCCACACATCTCTCCTGTGACTTTGTTTGACCCCCCCCCCCCCCCCCCCCCCCCCCCCCTTCTTTTTTCACTTACCTTTCTTCTACCCACTGTTTGAATTACTCATCTAAACACGAGCGCCTTTCATGTTGCTCAATTATGACTGTGGCTGCCCAGTGTGGACACAGTAATGACGTTCTGATTATCTGTCAGCAAATGAGGAATGAAATGGACATGAGAGAAATGTGGGCATGTGTGGAGCCATTTACCGCAAATTGGGGAGGCTCCTCAATGCCTCTTCTTGACAAGAACTTAAAGCGAGAAATATTCGGGCCTTGTGAATGCATGAAATTACACTCAGGGATTTAATTGACCCCATTCAAGGCGTTTATTAAAGAGGAGACAATACGATAGAACGTCTGTGTAGCCCCACTGACAATTTTCTGGAAAGAAAGAAAGCCTGTTGCTATTAAAAGTATGTTTCAGTTCTTCAGAGCCGCTCTAAATCAGACAGATCCTGTCTCTGAGCTCTTTTCTACTGACTGCCCAATTGCCTGATGTTCAAATCTGCTCTATTTGTTGATGGAACAATTCATCGCCTTTCTGGGCTTTTGTTCCAACATTTTCCCTTAATCTCAATTCAACCATTAAGATAAAGCTCTGGCGCTGCCCTAGGATAAGAGAGACTAGCCACATATTTGCCGTTCCAAAGAGAATGCATGTAAAACATTTACTTTGTCAATTTCTGCTTGAAGGACTGCGCTCATATTTCATGTGACAGTCTTGGAATTTAATGAAAAATAAATGTTTGCTCCAGTCACTCATTGTGAAGGGAAAAGGTATTCATTTCTCGCGTCTAGTATGAAATCACTGTCTACAATAGAATGTATGCAACAGGCTTTGTGTGGGACCTCGCATGGTGCTTTTTTCCTTGTACTCATTAGATCCAGTGAAACTGATGATATGCTCTTTGTCTGTCTCTTTATTTCTATATTCCCTTTCTGAAATTTCAGCATCTATTTAGTTGAATGTAGTGCAGGTAGTTTTAGGTAATGTTTTAAGGTGGTTCTTCTTCCAGGTTCTTTAGTAAAGAAACTGAACCATGAACACAATTTACATAATTAAGGGTTCTTTCCATCATGAAAGGTTTCTTTAGATGCAAAATATGCATGAATTTGCTATAGACTGTTATATATGGAATCTTTTTGAAAAAGGTTTAATATAGCACAGGTTTTTCCTATTCTTACAAGCTTGATATCGTAGCTATAGAAGAATCCTTTTCGGTGCTAAATGGAACCATTTTCCAAAATGTTCTATATAGAATCATCTAAAGCAGAATCTCAATCAGTCTGAAGAACCCTTTCATGATGCAAAGAGCCCTTTAGTCACGCAAAGGGTTCTTTGAGTGTTCATGGTTCTATATAGAACCATTTTCTTTACTGAACCCTTGAAGTATTCTACTCTCAATTACTTGTAGTCAGATTACATAATTCACATTACATTTACTTTCACATTTAGTCATTAAGCAGAGGCTCCAAGAGAGAGCCAAGCCATCCAGAGATAGTGCAGGAGTTGATGACCTAAGAAACAAGAGCCATACCCAAGCTCAGTCTAGTTAAATAAATCAAGCTTGAGGAGAACGACTTAAGTGCATTTTTTGTAATAAAACAGAGATAAAGTACAGAGGATTGAAGAGAAGTGACACAATGACTCACAAATAAAGCGTCTTAACTAAGTTATTGCTTGCAAAAGTCTTCAAACAGTGGCAGAGTTCATTTCAACACTCATGGGCAAGAACACAAAAGCAGCAAGACCTAGCCTTATGGGCATGTGTAGATTTTAAGGAAGGACATGTCGAGCCCAGAAGATAAAGACTTGGGCCCAACCCCATTTCTTGTTTTTACCTTGGAACTGAGTTACAAGGGGTAGTGGTTGAAATCTTGCTCTGCAAAATGGGACAAACTTTCAAATAAAGGAAAAAACCTTGCTTCATTTACAAGCTACTAGCACTGCTCTGTAGGTGACCCAGCCTGTCTTCAGTGATAGCAGAGAAAGGAAGGGAATTCACTATGTTGCTGGGCTTTAGTTGACATTAGTAGTTAGTTAGCTACGAAACTGAAATCAGTATTTCACAAGCTTCTTGTTAGAATTTTTCTGTTTCACCTTAAATGGTGCAGCAGTTACATTTTGGCGCTTAAAGTGTCAATACTGCCGGACTACTTAAGGTGGCACTGGAAAGTATTTATGGGTTTCTTTGGTCACTCACGCAGCCATCTTACCAGTTTTTCTTTTTTCCTCATAACACCCTGTTTGGAGTGTGCCTCGAAAAAATCTCTGTTTGGAGGACTATGTATCCCTAACATGTCACCCTACCCCTCTATCGCAACAAAAAATTGGGACACTCTAACCCTAGACGTGTAGATGCGAAACAGAGGGCTAAGGGTTAAGTGGTAGGGGCAAGGGGTGAAATGGGATTGGGCCTTAAGCTGGTATGCAGGAGTACAGTTCTGGACCAGTGTTACATGCCAGTTACTGCCAGTGCTCATCACCTTCCCTAAATATATGCCAGGACCACTCTCTAGGAAATGTGTGTAAGATTATTTAGGTAAAAGTTTGAGGGCCAGTTGAAGAACTGCTGCCTTACACGACTCCAGTTCCTCACTCTCAGTCCGAAATCTACATACCCTGCATATCATCTTTATAATCGCTGAACAGTAGTTAGAGAATAATATTAGTAACTGAATGATAAGCCTAGGGCTTAAGTGGTTAATCTGGCTTTCCATAGTAAATAGCAAAAATTCAATGGCATTGTAGTATTTGACCCTTGACTGTAGATATGAGGTCCTAGGGCTACATCTGAAGGCCTTGTAAATCACTCTCTAATCATGTCTGATACTTTAAAGCACTGCACTCTTGTTTAATCGAACATTAACATCCAAATCAATCACTTAAATAACGTTTAATTAATATTTTGCAGCATTAATGCTCTACAACTTTAACTGATGTTATTGTCAGAGAGGAGCTCAAATCCCCACTGGCTTTAATTGCACTGTTATTAATACTGACTGAGCTACAGGCTACAGCATACGAACAGTAAATTAGACAGAGAGGGGTCACTTGGCTGTGTCTGTCAATAAGTCATATTCTGACACCATTTGCCTGTGAGCTGTTCCATTGTGTTTCAGCTGCTGTCACCCAGCAGCTTCGCTCTGTTCTTGAAGTGATTGTGTAGTCTACACATGTTTATGCACTACAGCTGAACACCCAGCAATAACACATATAGGCAACGATTACGGAACATAGTATTGGGTGCAGTTGAATATGGGCGATGCTCGGGGCAAGTGCAAAGCATGTGTGCCAGTTTGTTTGTTGTGTGTCTCCTGGCAAGTGTATGTGGAAGAGAGCGATGTTCCTCATCTGCTTGCTGTTTGCTGACTTGCTCTGTTATTGCAGGCTGACAGCACAATGATCCATGCTGGACTAAGGCAGTGGAGCCATATGGTATTTCATGTAGTGCCATTAGTGTAGGAACTTGAGGGGGGAAACGCCAGTGTCTTAATTATCTCCATTCAGCCTACAGCCCACAGAGAGCACAGAGCAGAACCTTTTTATCCCCCTCTGCTCCCAAACACCCTCCAGGCCATTAATGCATGCACCATGCTGCAAAAACAAGCTAAATACATTACATCCAAAATAAATGATTTAATATAGTGAGGCTGAATTTAATTAGCTCAGCGATTGTGTTTGCAAACAGGGTATGTTTTTTTTTCCTTTTCTCAGCTTCACCTATCCTTTCACCAACTGTGTGTATTTAAAATTACAATTCTTATTAATTATGTATGTATCTGCATGATAACAAATTTGTCTTGTTGTTCTGTTTAAGTGCATTTAGAAGCCTTGGGCAGTAATGAGGATGCACCTGTAACTCGCGTTTTAAGGAGTTCAGTCATCAACACTTGCATTAACTTTATAAAACATAAGTGTTTTCAGAGCCAACAGCATCAGTAATTGATACTCTTCTCTCATTAAGCAGAAAAACATGATAATTTCCTCCAAACAATATGTCGTGGCACAGATTGTGACAAGAGATTAATGCATTTTTCACCTGCGGTGTATACTGATGTCTCGTAGACTGGAAAGATAATATCACTCAATAGAGGAACTGCCAAATGGATCTTAATGCTGTTCATGTCCATTAAGACTACATTAAGGATCATTCGCATTGTTTTTCTCTCCTCATTGAATTTCCAGTTCATCTATTTTCTGGAGGCAGCAGTATTATTAATTCTTAGCATTTGACCCTTTTTAAGAAGAGCTGGTCCATTTTTTATATGTGTTGTCACATATAATATTGCATGTATATATATTCACATAGGAATATACAGAGCTGTTCAAAAATTAGAGACCACCTTTCATTTTTTTCAGTTTCTAGCCAAAATGGTCAAGTTCTTCATTTTTCAGCACCAGGAAAAAAAAATAGTATGTATTTATTATTATATATTATATAAAATATATTTATATAGTTAGTTAGTTGGCTAGTTGCTTTCATGATCCAAGTAATCCCAAACACATTAGCTAATGTTGAGTTCTGGACCAATGAGGTGGTCAGTTCATGAGAACACCTTTGTTAGGAAAATGTCATTTTCTCAGCAACATCCTCTTGACAGCTACACATTCTTTCAGACCCATAGCATTGAGTTGTTTTCTCACAGTGGAAGGATGGACAAATACCTGTGTTTTCAGATCTGAAGCAAGAGTCAAGCTTGATTTTTCTCCCCTCTTTCTCAAAGATTCTGTTCTGTTTATCTGATACTAATGGTTTTGGCAATCTACCAGGTCTTGCACCGTTAGCAGGCCCCTGAGCAAAAATGTTCAAAGAGCCCCTAATGGCTACCCTTTTTGGTAGTTAGGGTTTGTTATTGTCTCTGTATATATGTGTGGTCATTTATGGATTGATTGATTAATTTAAAGTAGTGTCACTAACCAAGCTGCATAAACTGGAATGATCTAAAATCAGATTATCTAAATGGTTCTGGAAACAAACCTCTTGAATTAAGTATTTCTGGTAAGGAGCTTAATGTAAAATGATATTATACATCATTTACTTGTCATTATTTAGAAGGAAGGTTACGGGTTTAACCTGCACACAATAGCAAGTTGACAAGCAATTCATTTTCCAAATGCACTGTCCCGCTGTGAGGCTATAGCCTATTGATGACAGCAGTATAGTCATCATTCTGCATATTTCATTACACTATTGTGGTAGAAACAAAACTAGAAGGAAATTACATACACAATAACATGAACGTATGTTACACAGCAACTGTTACTTATAAAGCACACCTCTGCTACTGACAAAACATTTACCCTAGTAAACACAACATAAATTAAAAGCCGAGAGCCGAGACGTACATTACAAAGATTTAAAAAAAAAAAAACTGCAGCATACACTGCATGTCTTCATGGTTTGAATGTCGATGTATAAAGCAAAGCTATCCATAAGTAGTACTAAAATAAGTAAGTACTAAGTGGATATACACTACTGTTAGCTTGGTGCTAATACTTCTGCTAGTAGAAATGACCTTTATTGTAGCAGCAATTTAATTAACAGGTTTCCTATTACGTGGAAACGTCTACATTAAAGAAGTTATGTATATAAGTTTATAATATTTGTATTTAAATTACCTAAATACCTGGTCTAATAACAGTAGACTCTAAACGCATGCTTTGTCTGTGAGAGCTGTTTTGATGTCGCCCTCTGCTAGTTTAATCTCAAAAGGGAGGGAGAAATAGTCAATAATGATTGATTTAATGAGTAATGTTGTTTATGTTTACTTACACTTGAGAGTTCATCATGGCACACAGGCAAAATTTATTGCACAAATTCTAATCACAAATGAAGCTTTTGATGGCAGATTTGTTGTGTGTTTAAAAATAAGTGGTGCTCCACAGCTAGATTTAAAATAATTTTCCATTAAATACTTCCATTAAAATATATAATCTGCTGTAATTCAATGCACAGATATTTATATTTCTTTCATAAAAACAAGTACCATCTTTGCTTATATTTGCTAAGGGTGCTAACAATTCTGGAAGGGTCTCTGTCTGTTGAACTGACACCAGGTTTGAGCATGTATGCATTATCTTTCATGCTGTGCCTGGCTGTCACCCTACCTGACAGGACCTGAGCCTCTGAGCCTCATTAGAAATATCTCACGAACAACCTGCTGTTACATTTCTGTGCTCTTTTGTTTACACTGTTGTCATAGTCTTCATTTTTGCACAGCATTTCATTTGCATTAATATGTTTTTCTAACAAGACAGCATTGCCTATGTATATAATTAACTGTGTGTAATGAAGATATTTTTAAAAAACCTTTTATACTGACCAGCCACTTCATTAAATAGACATTTTATCAGGTAAAGTTACCATTTTGGTGCACTTTGTAGGTCTACAATTACAGACTGTAGTCCATCTGTTCCTCTGCATACTTTTTGGCCCACTTTACCCTGTTCTTCAATGGTCAGAACACCCACAAGACCGCCACAGAGCAGGTATTATTTGGGTGGTGGATCATTTTAAGCACTGCAGTAACACTGATGTGGTGGTGCTGTGTTAGTGTGTGCTGCGCTGGTACAAGTGGATCAGACACAACAGTGTTGTGGGAGTTTTTAAACACCTCAGCATTACTGCTGGGAATCGTCCACTAACCAAAAATATCCAGCAATGTCCTGCGATCACCATTGAAGGACTAAAGAATGATCAGCACAAACTGCAGCAGCAGATGAGCTGCTATCTCTGACTTTACATCTAGATTGACCATCAAGGTAGGTGTATGTAAAAGTCAGCAGTGAGTGGACACAGTATTTAAAAACTGTCTGATTCACTCGTACCAGCACGACACATTCTTAACACACCACCACTATGTCAGTGTCACTGCAGTATTGATTCACTGCCCAAATACTATATGCTCTGTGGTGGTCCTGTAGGGGTCCTAACCATTAAAGAACAGGGTAAAGGGGGGTAATAGAGTATGCAGAGAAACAGCTGGATTATAGGTAATAGTAGAATTACACATTGCACCTGTATGGTAAGTACAGCTGAAAAATGGACAATGAGCATAGAAACAAGGCAGTGTACTTACTGAAGTGGTTGGTTGGCATGTTATTCACTGTGTGTAATACTTGTACATTTAAAAACCCTCGCTTCTATATCGCTTTGTTGTCTTGTTGACTTTGTTGGTTTAGTGGATTTTGGTGCTCTGCTTTATTGTGTCTTTTATAGCATTGTTTTTTTGCTTAACAAAACTGAGATGTGAAATGGGCATGCCTTGAAAAGAGAAAAAAAAATGTAAGGACAGAAGAAAGTGTGTGTGTGTGTGTGTGTGTGTGTGTGTGTGTGTGTGTGTGTGTGTGTGTGTGTGTGTGTGTGTGTGTGTGTGTGTGTGTGTGTTCTCTGTGCATTCAAGACTGTTGCTGCCAGCGTCAGAGAAGCATTCAATGTCTCTGCATTATGCAAACATCTAAGAATGGACTGTTTGTCCTTTTCCGAGTTGTGCAGGAACAGTAATTATTCTTCAAGGAATGTACAAAGACGCATGTGTAGGAGCAAAGTACGACAGCCTGTGAGAACACTAAAAAAATGTTTGAAATTGTGATTTACTTATTTTGCATATTCTGAGCATAATCAAAGACATCAACCCATGATTGTAGCAGGGTTGTTTAAAACAGCTCTGCTAATTATTCCAGAGCTGATCTCCTTGACTGCACACACACATTAACATTTCAAATGAACGTTTGTGAAAAAGATCCTGATGCTTAATTGATATATGTTTCTTTATTCTTCTCTTTCTTTGGTAACATGGTTTAAATGTTCCAAACTTCAGTTCTAAAAAAGATCATGAGTATGTGACATGCAAACTACAAAAAGAAAGCAGTGATTTGGAGATCCACTTTGGCCTGTATTTATGCAAAATAAACAAAGAAATGCATGCCACACGTTCCAAAAATGTTGGGAAATTTAAGACGAAGAACATTGTGAAATGTTCAGAAATATTTTAAACAGGTGATGCAGTCATGCCAGAGTATGGAAGGAGTATCCAAGAAAGGTCTTGACTGTGTGTAGATTCTGTGCTTTCCTATGAACAAATCCCAAATAAGAATACAATGGTAAATGTCAGAATGTTCATGAAAACTGTTTAGGTGGGTTTTAAGAAGACATTTCTTCTTGAGAATGTTTGGTGAATGAGGCCCAATTTTCTACAACAAGTGATTATGCTGTAGTGTTGTGGTAGTAATCCAGTCTAGCCTTGGTCTCGACACCATAAGCTAGTGGTCTCGGTCTCATCACGGTCTCAATGTCATTTGGAATTGTCTCATTGTGAGCTGGATTATGGCCAAGACCAGCCAAGTCCAATGCCTCTGTCTGAGGCAACTGAAAGCTGAATTATTATTGAATATAAATAAAACCAAAATAAACAACATAAAACAGCCTTTTCTCTACATCAGTGGTTCCCAAACGTTTGTACCTCAAGTCCAAAAAAACTAGCTCAATTTTTTTTTTCAGCTGTATTGAGGATCTAATTGATCCTTTCCATAATGTCTTAATAGAGCACGATTTGTTTGCTGATGTTCATTGGTACCAAAATTAAAACATGGTTAGAATGATATTATTGATGTGTCCGAGTCTTGGTCTTGACTACAGTACTACAATGTAGGTATTTCACCCTCTACTATGCATAATGTGATGGAAATATTCAGGAAATCTGGAGAAAGCTGTGTAAAAGCAAGCCTGAAAACCAAAAATAATACCTGTGACCTTCGATGGCACTGCATTAAAAACTGGCATGGGCTCAGGAATACTTTAACGAACCCCATTTGTTGCTCCATCCACAAATGTAAGTCAAGACTGTACTATGCAAAGCAGAAGCCGAAGGTCAGCAACACCCGGAAATGATGCCGATTTCTGAAAGCTCAAGCTCATCTGAAATGGGCGGATGCACAGTGGAAACGTATTGTGGTCTGACAAGTCCACCTTTGATAAAATGTACAGTATGTTCTCTGGGCAACAGAAGAAAAGTTCAAAGTTCAAAATCAAGGGTCTGTAATGGTATGGGGGTTGAGTTAGTAGCCATGGCATGGGTGACTTGGACAATTCATAGCATATATTGTCGTTGGAATAAAACCTCATCTCCACTTTTTTTTTTTAGAGAATTTGAAATAGCCACATTTTAGACAATCTTTTCAGTTAACTTCCATTCAAAGTTAAGAAATATGAAGTTTTGTGACAATATACATAAAATCACATTCTGCATTTGTTACAACAGCATGGCTGTGTCAGAGAGTGCAGGTGCTTGTCTGGCCTACCTGCTCTTTAGTTGTGCTTTCCATTGATTTCTGCTTTCTGTTTCATTTGGTGTCTTCAGTCTCCAAAAGATGATTAAGTGCTGTTAAAATGAAAGGGGATGTAACACAGTAGTAAACATGCTCCTGCCCCAGCTTTTTTGGAATGTGTTGCATGCACTAAATTTGGAAAGAGCACATCTTTATAAAGTAAAACATCTAACATCAAGTTTTTTTGTGCTGTGCTTTAATTAATAACAACTTCTGTTTTATTAGCAGTTCACATACTGTCCTTTTTGGGAGCTGACATTTGTAACTATAACTGCTAAGGGATGTAATAGCTTACAGTAAAATAAGAGCACATTGTTTTTTTTTCTTTCAATCAAGCATGTGCCCGCGACCCTGACGGAGAAGCGGCTTAGAAAATGGATGGATGGAAGGATGGATCAAGCATGTGTGTGTGGTGTGTAAAGATTGGATTGTTAAAGTCTCTCTCATGTTGGTCTGCTTTTAATTACACCATCCACCCCAGATTGATTTCTGTATGAAGCAGTTATTTTCACACCTGTGCAGACTGCATGAACGATGAAGAAGTTGTGGAGAGAGTTGGAGAGTGTGATAAAGGCTTGCTGTCTGGTTTTATTCACAGGTTGTCTAGCAAAGCAGTGCATTCTGCTTTCCCAAATTTGATCATCACAGAATTGCGTGTCTTCATACGTGGAAAATTAATATATAATTTGTGAACCTTTGTTCCACATGTTCAGAATTTTTCATTTAGATTTACATTATATAAGTCCACTTAGAATATTTCTGTGTTTTATGCACAATTTGCCAGAATAAGGTTTTACATGACATTGTCAAACCTCTATAATCCCTAAGAATTAGACAGGCTTAGAATTAGACAGGGGATGTATGTCAATGTGTTCATTTTTTTGCTTTTTCGTTTACATATATGGAATGTATGGACTGGAGAATGAAGCTACAGACACGCACTCTTTGCCAGATGCACTCTCAGCCCCACTGATGTCATGTGCACTTGCACTCTCTGCTACAATGGCAGAAGCAGTACATTAATATTTAGCTGGTTCTGCTTAGTGAGTCGAAAGGAATCTTAAAACAGTATCATCATCATAGTTTTCTTTGTCTCAATAATAATTTTATTACTTAAACCATTTTCCATATATAACATTGCTTGAGAATTCCATTTATTGAATTGTTCAGCAGTAGCCTGAGTTTCAGCAGTAACCTGTTTACTTTTTTGCTAATAAACTCCACAATGTCTTATCGTCGTGGTAGGTTATGTTTTGTACATTATTATATTCCTTTTTTATACATATGACAAAACTAAAATCCAATCAGTGTAACTTATGCAGCCCAATAGTACACGGTTTGCTGTTTTTGCTCATCAAACTGACAAAACTTTGTCATGGTAGAGCGTTAAGTGACATCATTAAAAAGGCCAGAGGTGAGTGTTAGGCTAAGAGTGCATGTCTGCAGCCAGACCCTTCCCATAACACCACCCTGCTTCATCCAATGGGAACACAGATATTTTATACTACTATACAGACTTTATGAATTCTTATTAATGCTTATTTTATTTTATAGTATCTATAGTATTTTATTTTATAGTATCTATAGTATTTTATTTTATAGTATCTATAGTATTTTGGTAACACAAAAAGTGTACTGTTCAAATCTTGACTTGAAACCTTTTATTTTTATATTGTTTTGTTTTTTTAGCTCTCTGCTCACCACAAACATTTCACGTTGGCATATGTTGCATTATATACATATATACAAGCTGAGAACCATTAAGAAACTGTTATTTTTAAGAGTGCACAGACACGTCTTCATGTATAAAGAGGATTTGGAGAAACATTTTCTTCTACACATTCAAACACACACTTTGGTTCCAGTGTGTGTCTCCTGACCCAGTGGATCCACCAGTAATGAAGGTGTTATTTGCCAGAGAGATTGACCTGTGCTCTGGGAGGGAGCAGAGAAGTCACTAATGCACAGCTCAGGAGAAGTTTCGTATGTGTTCAGGAGCTTTAATCCATGCAAGAGCAGAGATTGTGGAATGGTGATAATTACTTAGAGAGGTATGAATGGGAGACAGGAGTGAGACAGAGTTCAGTAGAACTCAATTTCCATTTCAAATGTGCTCTTTCCACACCGCTGAGAGGAGCCAGCCTAACATGACTTTGCTGAAGGCACGACACAAATGAGAAGGGCCTTCTTTTTGTCCTTAGGTTCAATTTTAACCACCTAGATAACTGCCAACCTGAACATCGCGTACATTTCCCTGCTTAGAGGCTTACTGTCCTCCCTTCTGTACCAGCGAGACTGAAAAGGAAAGTCATGAAAGCTAAGGTTCTTCTCATTCACCTGCCTCAAAAGCATCACTCTTAAATAGTGTTTCACCCAGCAGTTCTGACAAAGTTGGGCCATGCCCTTGCATACCAAAAGACAGCAGAAACCTTGGTGAGAAGGAAATTTACAAAAGACCACCACCTGAACTGAAGTCACTAAAGAACAAGCTGGTTCTCTTCTCATGAATCCAAGTTTTGTCAGCAGTTTTCTTTGAATCTCAAAACAGTCGATACTTTATCCATCCTAATGAGACATGACATATTGCTAAGCCTTTGTTGTAACTGACAGAGAACAAACATTGGCTTGTTGCCTGGTGGATATTTCAGCTTTAGAAGTGACCCATTGGTCTGTTGGGTTTCAGGCTTGCTCCTTTGCACTACATTACAGTCTCTGGCCTGTTCTGGACATGCATTCAGAGTGATCTTTTAAAGGAAAGTGCCCTAGCCATGAGCACTTTAGCCATTTGATGGACTGGACTGTGCTTAGAAGATGCTATATCTCCATGGTAACAGAGAGCAAGAGCATGACACTCCATGAGGCCTTCTCCTCCTTTTCTCTTTTCATGTGGAAATGCAACACACTGTCCAAGAGCTACTCAAGGAGAGTGAGGTGAAGGGAGGTAGACCCTAAAGAGCACTCACAAGCAGTAGTGAACGAGAGAGGAAGAAGGGCTGGAGGGAGTGATAGGAGCAGAGGAGATGGTAGTATAGAGGGTGTAAAACTAAACTAGAGGAAAGATAGGGGCCATCAGTGACAGGATGTCTAAAGAGTGGCCTAGAGTGCACCTACTGTTTACTGAAAAGCTCCAAGAATAGCCAGTAGTCTTCACAGATCCTTTTTGACAGCCTTGCCACAAGGGCTTTGTTTGTCTACTGGAGTCCATATTCCAGAGTAATTTTCTACATGCAGTCGGGGAGGTTAAAGATAAGCCCACTCTACTAGGAGATATTTATATTTTATGATGTTTGCAGGCTAACAGCGCATGTATTTGTCTGCCAAAACCTGATTTGCAAAGATTCTCGGGTGCCAGAGATGAGAGGAGAGGAAATAGACAGCAAGGGGATGAATCAACTCTCAGATTTGATTTGCATTCGACCAAGTCTAACCTTTGACAGCCAGCGAATATGTTTCAGATTCTGATATTTAACGTTTTTTCAACTCTTACTAAGGGATTTCTCAAGCAGGCCCAGAGATACTGTACCCTGCAAAGAGTTGAGTAGGAGTCAGATTTCAGCTGGTCTCTAGTGGAGGAGCAAGATGTCTTAACTGTGTGTGTGTGTGTGTGTGTGTGTGTGTGTGTGTGTGTGTGTGTGTGTGTGTGTGTGTGTGTGTGTGCACAACATCAGTGTCAGTGTGTGCAGGTGGAGAGGAGACAGGCTAGATGAGCGGTCATTAAGGGAACACAGAGGCACTCACCCACAGCCCTGACACAGTTCAGCTCAAGTGTCTGTATCGGAGCACTCGGCACAAGCCACTCTCAGTTCCACCAGCACCACAGGGAAGAGGGACAGGAGATGGGAAAGTAGGAGGAAAGAATAAGGAGAAGGACGAAAGTCAGCCTTATTGCTCTATCAGAGGGTCATCGTGATAAGATTAGAGTGTAATGTGCATTGTGAAACATTTTGGTGTAAATTATTGTAAATGACTGGCAGCAGTTTCTCCAGTCACTCCTGTGTTTCAACTCATAAGTGATGCATTGTGCACCTACCGCTTCCTGAGGACCCTCATTTTGCTAAATTAGGTGGCACAATCCCAATTCCAATGAAGTTGGGATGTTGCATAAATCATAAATAAATGCAGAATACGGTGATTTGCAAATCCTTTTCAACCTATATTCAATTGAATACACTACAAAGACAAGATATTTAATGTTCAAACTGATAAACTTTGTTTTTTGCAAATATTCACTCATTTTGAATTTGATGCCTGCAACACGTTCCAAATAAGTTGGCACAGGGGCAACAAAAGACTGGGAAATTCTTAATGTGCAATTCTAAGGAATTTAGGGATTTCATCATCTACAGTCCATAATATCATCAAAAGATTCAGGGAATCTGGAGAAATCTCTGCAAGTAAGCAGCAAGGCAGAAAACCAAAATTGAATGCCCGTGACCTTCGATCCCTCAGGTGGCACTGCATTAAAAACTGACATCATTCTGTAACAGATATTATCACATGCGCTCAGGAACACTTTAGAAAACCATTGTCAGTGAACACAGTTCGTCGCTCCGTCTACAAGTGCAAGTTAAAACTCTGCCATGCAAAGTGAAAGCCATATATCAACAACATCCAGAAACATCGCCAGCTTCTCTGGGCCTGAGCTCATCTGAGATGGACTGACACAAAGTGGAAGTGTCCTGTGGTCTGACGAGTCCACATTTCAAATTGGGTTATTTCAGCAAGACAATGCCAAGCCACATCCTGCACGTGTTACAACAGTGTGGCTTCGTAGTAAAAGAGTGCGGGTACTAGACTGGCCTGCCTGCAGTCCAGACCTGTCTCCCATTGAAAATGTGTGGCGAATTATGAAGTGCAAAATACAACGGAGACCCCGGACTGCTGAGCAACTGAAGTTGTACATCAAGCAGGAATGGAAAAGAATTCCACCTACAAAGCTTCAACAGTTAGTGTCCTCAGTTCCCAAACGCTTATTGAGTGTTGTTAAAAGGAAAGGTGATGTAACACAGTGGTAAACATGCCCCTGTCCCTTCTTTGGAACGTGTTGCAGGCATCAAATTCAAAATGAGTGAATATTTGCAAAAAACAATAAAGTTTATCTGTTTGAACATTAAATATCTTGTCTTTGTAGTGTATTCAATTGAATATAGGTTGAAAAGGATTTGCAAATCATCATATTCTGGTTTTATTTATGTTCTTTTTTTTTTTTTATGTTTTACACAACATCCCAACTTCATTGTAATTGGGGATGTACAACATGTAAAGGTTTAGGCAAACATAACCTTCAATGAGAAACAAAGGCTTGATCATTCTTCATTATTATGCAGTGAATAATAATCGCTCTATTTTTCACAATTGTGTAGGACTGTTCATCAGTCACAACAATAAGTGAACATCACATTGCAGCATTTAGGTGCACTTACACCAGATGTTTAGACTAAAAAGATGGTAGTGATTAAATATCCATTAATTATAGCATTACATTTAACTGAAATACAAAACCCTATTGTGGTTATGATATCAAAACATGTAAAGTGCATTCAGATGTATCTGTGGTAGGATTAATATGTTACAATAAAAAATCTCATGTGAAAAGAGCTGCAGTTTAGGAAATAAAAAGCTAATTCCACAAACAGTCCACAAGAAATGCTGCAAAGCTCCACCTTGTGAATACAGTTTTCAGAGACAGGCTTCTCAAAAGTCATCCGCCTAAGCATTGGCCCTATCATCAGCAGATCACAAGTTCAAACCCTGGTGAAGCCATCCGTACCAAGGAGTCCAAGACAGCCCATTTGTGGCCCTCCCATTCTCCCCATCACTCAGCAGGCATCTGTCAGATGACATAACAGGGCTGGCAGTTAGTGCTCTCCTGCAAGTGCATTCAGCTGTCCAGTGACATTGCGGTGAGTGGCTTCACATAACTCAGAGGAAGCATGTGCTAGCCTTCACCCTTCTAGCACTGAGAGTGTAATGTAATTGGGGGAGACCTAGCTAGTGGGTGAAAATGGACATGACTAAATTGGGGAGAAAACTGAGGAAAAAAAAACGTGGGTGATTCTGACGTTTACAAGCATTTTTGAAAGAAAACTTGCTGAAGAAAACTCAAAACTTGGTGAACCACATGTCTTCAGAGGATGTAAGTGAATTATCTATTGTCATCATAGCTTCTTCAGTATAATGTTGACCCCCTAAAGCCCCCCCCACCCCCGTGCATGCCAGTGGGCTGAGAGGTGTGTCAGTTATTAATTTTGCAGTAAATTCTTCCGCCAAGAAATGTAGTCCATTAATGCTAATCTTTGTTTGCTCAGCAACGTAATGGACCATGGTTGCTTTTATTCTCACTGCAGATTTAGGGAGTTTTGCTGGTGTTTTTCCTTCACTTGATGAGAGGCTTGCCAGTGTTTTTAAAAAAGGAAGCTGTAGAAAATTCAAAAGCCCTGACTCCTTCCCAGCTTTCCTCACCTCAAAGTTCATACCGTTCAACTTTTTCTCTGACTTTCCCTCAAGTAGAGTTCTCATCGAGAGGTTCTCTCTCTCTCTCTCTCTCTCTCTCTCTCTGACCTTTACCTCAAAGCTGAATCAGACCAGGGTGCATGCCACTCCTCATCCTCTGTCTCCGGCCCTGCTGTCCACCTCCATTAGGCAGCCAGCAGGAGAGAGCAGAGAGGAGCTGGAGGACACTCTGAGTCTCTGGCCAAAGATTCAGAAGTCAGATGTGAGTAACACAGAGAGAGAGAGAGGCTAACCCCTCGGTTTCTGCATTATATGAGATGATCACAGCAGGCAATTTCTTGCTGTGGAGGAGCACATGCTTTGCTGTTGTTTGAATCACAAGACTAAAGCTGAGTGAATGAGCTCTGTTTACTCCACTGACTAATTTACAACAGCCGAATGCACCTCTGACTTTTCACACTTGAACTTATTTTAGACGTGTCTCAGCAAGAATGGATAAACAGGATAACAGTGTGGTAGAAATTTGTTTTCCCTCAAGAACATCTTCTGAAAAGACTGGATTTCAGCATTTCAGATTGTATTCTTAGGATCAGAGGCACAATTTGAATGTTTATGACAGTGGTTGTGTTTATCTAAATGCATGAGGTCATTTCAATGAGTAAAGCAGTGTACATGTTTTAAAGGACAGCTCTGGTATTCAGTGAGGCTTTGCTGTATTGGCTATACGTGAGTGTGTGTGTGTGTGTGTGTGTGTGTGTGTGTGTGTGTGTGTGTGTGTGTGTGTGAGGTCAGCAAACTCTTGACACTGAGTGTTATGTGAACAACATCTTTGTCCATGTGTAATTTTAAAGCATTTTTTTCATGTATTTATTTTATTTCTTCTCATTTTAGCAAGTCCTGTTCAAGGCGCAAAGAAACTAGAATTTGACGGGATCAAAAAGTGTTTAATTTTTTGTTACTGACTCAGTCATTGGCACTACCTGAGCCAAGCATTTCACCAAACATCCTCTAAAGCAGCCTTGAACTCGAGTTGTACTTTCGTGTGTGAATACTTGTGCTGCCTGAAAAAGGCTGTGATTTTGGTTTAATTGCAAACACAATGTTCTAGATCACAGAACCAACACACACGCACAAAAAAATGCTGTCCAACTACTTTTAAATGCCCAGTAAAAGTGCAAGACAGTGGTTCATTTTCATGGAAAGAAAATTTGAGAAAAGAAAAGAAAAGCTGCTGCTGCTTTATCAGGTTGGGCAAGAGGCATCTCCAAAATGTAAGATGGTTTTTGACTGTGGTTTTGGCTCTGAACTAGTGAGTGTTGCGGATCAATCTCCGGTGTAATTAGCTCCTATTGATCCAAAGCAGTTCAGCTGCGTACACACCTCTTCAGTGGCCCCAGCTCCAGGCAGCAGGAGATGTTCCTCTATTATCCTACTCTTAGCAGAGCTCTTGCCTCATCAACTAAACAAAGACTTTACTTACGAAATGAAGAAAGCCTTCTAGAGAATAAGCGACAAAAATCGACAAATACAACTGAAGTGATCTCAGTGTTTTTCCACCGTGTAACTTATTACTTTTTTTCCCGGGGTATCATATTGCTACTAATCACTGCACAATTGTGTTCATCAAAAGGCTCCTTTTAATAGTTAATGACATATTATGAATGCCATCCTCATCTTGATCTACTTTGCATGAATCATCGCGTGTGAGACTGATAGAAAAAGAGAGAGAGAGAGAGAGATAGGGGGAGAGAGACAGCTTGAAGATATGGCACTCAGGCACTATGGCAGCAGCTCAAATCACCTAGAAGAACGATGAAGTCGTTTTAATCGCCAGCAACAAACCTGACTAAATGGTTTGATATTCTCCCTGATTGTGCTGATGTTCTGGGTACTTCAGTCTCATTACCACAGATGATATGCATCTTATATTCTCCACTTTGTCAGATGAATAAATTGTCTGGTACTCGTGCTGATTGGCGTCGCAGGAACTGGCTTTGGATGAGAAATTTGGCGAATATTTCTTTAATTCTGCATGGTTATCCAGAAAGCAGTTTTCTTTTTCTTTTTTTTTTCCTTCCGTTGCTCCCACTCTCAATTGGTAATCATAATAAAGTAGCGGCCTGTAATTATAATAGGCCTGCTTGTCAGAGATATGGAGCAGATTTCAAAGCTTAAATTATTCACAAGTCGATTTAACAAACGTAATTTAAAGAAAAAAAAAGAAGGGCTGTGATATGTGGTGCAAATTACACATTAAATGCATGCTCATTCTTGTTGGAATGCCACGCTGCCCCACGTCTCAGGGAGGAAATTTAAAGGAACTAAAATTATATTCATTTTTTTTAAGTTTCCTTCAGTGCAAACTTTGTTCTTAATACAAAATTTGAACTGTATCTCAAAGCCCAAAAACTAAAGAGCTCAAACTTGAGTAGTAAGTTCCTGGCTAAGCAGGCTTAAGCTGCCTTTTGTATTGTATTTCTATCACTTTCTTTCACTTATCACTTCTGTCTTTTTTTCTTTTACTGTCTCTCAACTGCCATTTTTGTAACAAATTTAAGCTGATCTTCCGAATTTTGCATAAAACATCATGCTATCTGAAGTACAGTATATAGGCTCCTGCATCTGATGCTGCCGTTGCCACTTTCACAGAGTAAAGGAGCATTCTAGCCTAAAACTAGCATTTACTGTTATTTTTGTGTTGGGTAATACTCTGCAGAACAGCATTGCACCCTTAGCCTAATTGGTTGGGCAGAATTAATGATTTTGTATCCTTTTTGTCTTTTCTATCAGTGGTTTCTCACTTCAGTTCCCAACATGCATTTTGCACATATAAGTTGCATATATAAAAATATTGGGAACATCCCAATTGTGATGAAGAAATTCTGACTGCTCTTATATATATATATATATTATAGCACTGCTCCCAGTAGACCACACACGCACACAATATATACACACACACAATATACACACATACAGAATGCGAACATTTTTTCATTGTGCAATATGTTCCTAAGTGCAATACAGATTTATATGCAACTCTTATTTTATTATTATCCTTATTTTACTGTAAATAGTCTAGAGATTTAGCTTTAATTTTTTATTATTTATAATGTTGATAATGTTTATACTGTTTCCCATTTCTATTACTGAGTGCCCTACTCCTGTTACTCTGCTGCTGCTGTAATACTGTTTTTCCCACTGTGGGACTAATAAAGGATTATCTTATCTTATCTTATCTTATCTTATCTTATCTTATCTTATCTTATCTTATCTCATCTTATCTTATCTTATCTTATAGATGCTAATAAATACTGAGATGAAATTTGGCTTTCTAGCATTAACATTAGCTTTTTGGCTGCACGAGTCAGCTAGTGATAGGCTGTAGCACCCCCAGCGACCCAGAAGGAGAAGTGTCTTGGAATATGTGTGTGTGTGTGTGTGTGTGTGTGTGTGTGTGTGTGTGTGTGTGTGTGTGTGTGTGTGTGTGTGTGTGCGTGTGCGTGTGAGTCAGCTAGTGGACAAAAAACATTAAACAGCATCTCAATATCTGCCCCAAAGCAATTGTAGTTTTTCAAAAGTTCCCTCCAACTTCACAATCCATCATTAGAAGGGGGTGTCCTTGTCTTTAAACCAGTAAATCTCGCTCTAGTGATTACTGTGGCACCAACTGTAGGTGGTAAATAAGAATGTTTAAAACAGGTGAACTGAAGGTCAAAGTTTACATTTTGGTTGGAGTGCCCCTTTAAGATAATAGAAACTTAAGTTTAGTTTTTTTTGATCATTTTTGACATCCCCATATTTGAGGGTTCACTTATCTTTTTATCCTGAACATAGTCATCCATCCATCCATCCATCCATTTTCTAAGCCGCTTCTCAGTCAGGGTCACGGGGCTGAACATAGTCATGACGTGGCTTAATTTTGTCTAGGTGCCTACACACTGGTGCTAGGTGCTACATCTCAATCAGTCTGCCAAACAATATCTGGTCAACAAACCAGTTATTGGTCGCTGGAATCAGATCGCTGGAAACAAACCAGCGATAACTGACTTCAAGGACAGCTGATGAATTCTGCATGACCATGCAATTTGAGTTGGGTTGGATGGACTATAGTGTGTAATGTGGCAAGTAGAAAGGAGGAAGTACAAGGTAATATATGAACAAATTCAATTATGCAGGGTTAAGTAGGGGCTTTAATGCCAACTTTTACCAACTAACAGTTCATTATGCTAAACTTCTGGAAATTCTTGGTGAAAGACCCTGTAACAGTTGATTAAAACTGAGGCAAGAATGCCTTTCATTAAGTTCCTCCGCAACACGCAAACCATAGAAGTAATCTGCCCAGAATACAAGAGCAATCTTAAACCTGAGTTTCCAATCTCGCTTTCTCCAAACGACCACTGAAACGAGTCAGCTTTGATTAGAGTCTTCAGAAGTGACGCGAGCAATTTCAGGCCAGAAACGAGCACCCCGGACCCTCTACGTCTGCATGTTCTGAGAGATTGAAGCAAGGGGATACAAGATGGAAGAACAAGTGGGCAAACTAAGCCAGAACTATTTTCAGTATAGTCTTATTTGAAAGCAAACTTTGTACAATAAAAGAAAAAAAAAAGTTTAAATTAAGGGGCGGAATGGAAAGACTTTTTTTCAGAGACTCATTTTGCTCTGTGGAATGGAATTCTCTGTGTAAGAGCTGACAGAAAAGACTGCTGGGTGTACTTTCACTTACTTGCTTTTTAAAAGGAACTCTCTGTGGTGGTGCTTTGATAGGCCTCTCTACATTTTTGGTCTACGTCCAAGTGTTTGCCATAACCTTTAAACAAGATCAACACTTTCTTTCATTCTGCAAAATAGAAGCATGTTTGTCTTCATCTGCTGCGTTTCCTTGTAGTAGTTTAGCTTTAAAAAGTTAAATAGTGTGTGCGTTTGATAATACTTGCTTGTGTAGGCCTATACTAGTGGCATTTGTGTTGTGTGGTAGTGGTGGAAGGGGGAGGGGTGGTTATATGCCTGGCAGGGCATTGCGTGTCCTGCGTGCTGACTTGGACGTGTGTCAGCAGTTTGGATCCAGCTTGTCAGACATGTTTTAGCCGAGCGCGCTCCATGCCCTAACCCAGGGGACGTCCTAGTGACAGTTGTGCTCCCCTACCTTCTTTCTCTCTCTCTCTCTCTCTCTCTCTCTCTCTCTCTCTGAAAACTGTTATTTTCTTCACACTCTTTCTGCTGTTCCTCTCATATGATGCACTCCCTGCTGTCTTGCTGTCTTTCAGTTTCTCTTTCTGACGTTGTGTTAGATCATATAGCTTCTGTTGAAGTTCACCGTCGTAGCAGTTATTTCAACACCAGCTTCACAGAAGTTTTCCAATACTTCTGCAAGGGGAGTTAGGTGTAATTAGAACGTGTTCTTGTCACACCTGATACTCTCATTACCTGTTGAAAGAAGATGGAGAAATGGAATCCAAAAAACAATCACACTTTGGCTCAGATCAATTAGTTCATTTACACTGAAGAGGAAGTTGTCAAAATGGAAATAAGTCCCTTCTGTCACACTCATTCTGTCTCTGTCTGCTCTATGAACAATTTGATTATCAACTTTTCACTGACAGAGTCAGAGAAGAAAAGAAATTCTAAGCCTTCATTTCCATTAGTTGTATATGGTTTTCTAAGAAAGATCACAGTTCAAAATACATACATATGCTAATGTGCGTGTCTGTATGCATAAGTGTGTGTACTCTTTCATGTCCGCTGTGCGTTTCAGGATGCTGCTTTACATTGTTTTTTTTTGTTGTTGTTGTTATTTGTGGTATGCTTGTCATTAATTTTGTTTTGTAAATGAGTTTTTCCGTCATTGTCCGAGAACCAGTCAAGACTGTAGCAAAGTTTGGGCTATGCGCCAAGAGATTCTTCACCTGGTAGTGGAGGTTAACTGAGCTACAAACCAGATGACTCTTTACCCCAGTAGCAGAGTTTGACTGGGCCATGAGCTAAGACTCTTTTGACCACTGCACTGGGGATTTGACTGGGCCACAAATTGAGAGACTCTTCCCCAAAGTAGTCCAGTTTGTCGTGACCTAGTAGACTCTTTACCACAGCAGTAGAGGCCCACAAGCAAGAACTCTTTTAACTGCGATAGTTGGGGAGTGGACTGGGTCACAAACCATTATGATTATGGAAGAAAAGTTTTTCTGGGGCTTAAGTTGGGATACTCTTTACTGTGTTATCAGAGTTTTACTGGGCTCTAAGACTGCACCATGGAAATGGAGCTTGATTGGGCCAAAAACCACAAGACTCTGCATTGCGGTAGTGGAGTTTTACTGACCGTGAGCCAGGAGACTGGTTTGGTGTGGTAGCACAGTTTGACAGGCCATGAGCTGAGAGACTGTGTGTGTGTTTTTGTTGCTGATGCTGATGCTGATGCTGTTGCTGCGATTGTTATGGTTGTTGCTGTTTTTTTGTTGTTGTTGTTGCTGATTTGTAGTGTTGCTATAATTATACGTCATCCTTGGGTTTTAGAAAGGCACTATAGAACTTGCACTTGACAACTGACAGTAGTCCACCATGCAAGTAACATCTTGTCAACAGTGGATCTGAGGTCAGAAACTGACCTCTGATGAATGCCATAGCTCACAAATGCATAACAACAGCTTGATTATAAGACATAATTGTACTCCTGTATGACCTAAAAGGTAGGCTGCACTCATAAATTCTGTTATTACATTATACCTTCACTGTCTGTTTGAATAGGGACATTTACAAGTGGACAGAGAAAATGTAATTTAATAACAGACTGAAAAATGCTTTCCAATGCTATAACCACTGTTAAAGGAGAATATCATTTGGTAAAGCTAAATTAAAACAGACTACATGCATGTTCTTGTTTAAAATGTAATCATATGAAAAAATAAGGTTTTCTAAAATTAATACCAAAGTTATGTTGTGTGTCAAGCTGTGACTAAACTGCATAATTGATTGAAAAGCGAAACATATTTGTACATTATAATATTCAGTTTAGATTCTAATGCTTCTGAAGAGCAGAGAAATCTCATTTCCCAAACGTGAGATCAAGAGGATAAGGAGGAATAAAGTCCATGAAATATTGGTCTCTTCCTCAGTAGAGTGCATTCCTATTGACTTGCAGTGTAATTAAGATTTAAGGATACTTATGCAATTACCCTGTTAAGTGAGCTTCTATTAACTCTGATTCCTCATGCTGAACTTGCAGTTAGTCCAAAGGCCCTATTGGAGAGAAAAAACAATGTGTTTTTAAACGCTTTTTTGTAGATTATGTAAATTTCTCAATCATGTTATGGCACTGGCTGCCAATTTTTTTTTACTTTTCTTCAAATATTAACAATTGTTCTGTTCAATGTAGCCCTATTCAGTTTCCTTCTCCCTACTTCTTCTGTCTGGGGAAGTTTCTCAGACTGCGTAACCACACACCCTTCCCACCCTGTGGCTCTTGTATTTAGGCACCTGCTCACTCAGACTGCTAAGGAGTGTCACCACCTCCATGAGTGATGGACTCCAGGTGAACGTGCGTCTTTGCCTTGACCCCCACTTTCTAGGGTTGCCGTGGCCACAGGGTCATGCCGCGTCTGTCAGGTGTCAGTGGCAGCAGGCAGGTGTGACCCCTCTGCGAGGGGCTGAATATGGAGGGTTCCGCACCGCTAAATGCAGCCAGCACAAAACAGCATGTCACAGAAACAGTACCTGCAGCCAGGTCTTGAGGTGCTCGCTGTGGAGATCCACTTCCAGAAAAACCACTTCCAAGCAGCATTAGTCTCTGAGCCTGAAAATTTAGTTCAGTAATTTATAATATAAGTTATTTACCCCTGGAAGAAATGTGTCACTATAGCTTGTAGTAGATTCATGAATATTTGATAGATGCAGCTGCAATGCATAATTTTCCATAAACGTTCCATTTCGAAATAGCTTACGCTTCAATGCAAGTGCTAATTCATGATATAAAATATATTATATAAATTACATGCACTCTGATGTAAAACCAATGGAAAACTCATTTTCCCTCACTTTTCTTTTCAAAGCAAGAGTTTAATGTAATATGTAAACATTGTTAAAGTAACAAAAGGCTACCATTCACTTCCCAGCACATATAGTCCAGAATTATTGGCACCCCTCAAGAAGCTGGGCAAAGACAGTCATATAAAATAAGCAATACATATGATGATTCAAATGTTCCTTGTCATTTCAAACACAAATGGGATCTTTGTTTTCCAAAAAAAAGTGAAGTGTTTCAAAATATTTTGTTCCAAAACACAGTGTAAAAAATGTAGTGTAAAAACGGCCCCCTCATTTTGTAACTCCGCCCCTGATTGTCTCCACTTGTTTTCCACCTGTCCCTTGTTTTCCCTGTTGTATTTAAGCCCTGTGTTTGCACGTTGTGTTGGTTGGTCTTTGTATTGGTCTTTGTCCTTGCCCTGGTTCATGGTATTGGTCTATGTTTGTTTGAATCTCTGTGTTGTTGGTTGTTTCTGGTTTATGTCATGTCTGCCCCACATTCTCTCTGTATTGGCTCTATGACCCTGGACCATTATCACCCTGATTCTGGATTTGCCCTCAATAAAAGTCGCTTACGTCCGCACATGCGTCCGCTATCTCGCTCCGCATTACACTGGGTGAAAATGGATGATTATCAGAGGAGAGTTTTAGTAGTGTAATTTGTTTATTTAATGTGGAAAAAGTCAGGAGGATGCTCCTTATTCTTTTATTTTGTACTCAACTTTTGCTGCGTATTGTTGGGTTTATCTGGAATTCACCCATGAGACGATTGCCATCCATGGCTCCCCAAAAAGTCACCATCTGGTTTATTTCACCACTGTGGTTAATGGCACAAGTTGGGACTATTGAACTCTTCACAGAGTTTTCCACTTACTGCTGCAGTCAGCTGGCCACTCACCCTTTGCAGTGGGGGAATTTTTGGTTGCAGCTCCATTGAAAACAATGGAATATCCAGTTTGCTGCCTTCCACCCACCACAAACATGTGAGTGCAACATAAAAGATAAAGAGAAGCTCGAATATTTTCATGCAGAAATTAATTATGACTGTTTTTAATACATAAAACCTCACATGACATCATATGTGGACCTCAAGTTTAAAAAAAAAAACAACAACTAGAAAATATATGCCCTTTAAACTCACAACAAGCTCAAGCTCACTTCTAGTGGCCACAAGATCTGGACCTGGAAAACAGCGCATGCATGTCTTTTGGCTTTGTGAACAGAAGGCTGGTGGCAATTATAGGGTCATGTGATTGGAAATGAATTGCACTTTGTGGCAGGGGCTAGATTGCGGAGAGGTAACAATAGGCTTTGAGCGGCTGTTAGCTGGAGCCAGCAGGTCCCATTCCCTTTAGAGATAAGACGGCAAAGAGCCTGAAAGCGTCTGTCACTACCGCCAGTCTGATAGGCTATTCTGAAACACAAATGAACAGATAGAGTCAGTCATACTGTACACGTGTGCACACACTCACACACAAAGAGATGTATGGCCATTTAGACACACAAAGTCATGACAAAAAAATAAATCCTAAGAAATGTCATAAAAAGTGATAGCAGGCCTTTACACACACAAGGACAGTAACCAGTATTCTCATATCAATACCATAAACATCCACAAGGTTTTACCCATTCAGGGTCCTCTTGCCCCTTGATGAATGTGTGTGAGTGTTCTGTCTTTTAGCAATGAAACATGTTTCCACTCTGTTCATACACAAATCCAAATCTAAATCCCTCTAAAAACACACTTATATCCAGGCAGCTTTGAAATGTCTGTCCATACGAAAGAAAACATGACACAATTTAAAATAATATGACATATTCAGTTGTGCATCAGTAGAAGAGAATTTGGGGTCCTGTTAATTGGTGACCTGATGAGATATTATTTTAAACACAATCAGTGTTGCTATATTCTTTATGTATAAGTAATCATTTGACGTAGCATTGGCAATAGTTAAAGCTGTACTATTTAATGCTTTTGTGGTGTCGGAGTAGAAGATGATGTGGAAAACAACATGTTATATAAGCGCTCTTTTATTGACACAGCAGCTGGGCAGACCCACCGCTCAGCACTGCTGAACGGACAAAAAGCAAAGGCAAGTCACATCCAGCGTCATATATAGAGTCTACAGTGACCACAATATCTACCTAACTAGCCCCAAAGCCTGGCACAGACTGTCACAAATGACACAAAGGCACACCCCAAGCTCACAGTGACTAATTAAAATCTCTCTTGTTGCCTCCCACATGTCCATAGCCAAACGGGTTGATAGTGGGACACTGCAATTTTACAAGTGTCACACCCAGTCTCACAAAGAAGCTCCAGCTCAATGTTTAGGTCCCAGATGTGAAATTAATCACACTGATGTGTATGTATGGCAGTAGTAGATGTTTACTGAAAATTCATTCACATCCACAAGTTTTGACTAAGTTCTCTTTGGATTCTGTTTCAGTGTGACCGCAATCATCAGATTTATCCACTCAGAAAAGGGGTCTGAAGCACAACCAATGTTACAAAAAGTTCTTCCATATGTTTTGTGCAATTTTACATTCCCACCGGATCCAACAAATACTAAAGTTCAACACCCCCCCCAAAACCCCTAACCAACTAGCTTCTTACAATTCTTTTGTCAACCCACTTGGAGAACACCACCTGGCTAGTGCCCCTCCAGAAGTTTTATTTCTAGACCGCTGCTGTAGCACATCCTTGAGAGACGATTTCTTACACTAGATTGTTTTCATCTCTGATTTACAGCCACTCGCAGCCACTTTCTTCCCTGGCGGATTTCCTCAGATAAAGTAAACTTATTGAAAAAATATGATGAGGATGATTTAATGCATTTAAAAAACAAGAACAGTTGTTTTATTGATTTCAGTTAAACGAGATACAAGTTATTACATCACAAACAGCCGTCGAACAGAAAGTGCACTTTATATTTGAATTGCTCTCTGTGGCTACAAGCCATGTTTGATAAAGTTTTTGATTGATCCAGCTCTCTCTGACAACATTAATCTGTCCAATATTGCTGGGGTATAAACAAAAGATGGATTGCTCTGAAATCTATTTTCCTGCATTTTTCAGATGTATTCACCTGTCAGTCTTCTGATGGTAATAAACAAAGACGGGGAGAATTCCCAAGATAGAGCCATGAGCAGGCAAATATTAAGATGATGAGGACACATTCCCTAATTAGGACAAAGAGATTAATCTGACATATAATAGCGCTCCTCAAAGGTACACCCAGCAGTGTTTTTGATCTAAATGAAGAACAGCTCACTGACAACATATGACAGCGTGTTAATATGCAAATTATTGTTTGTGATGTACATCTCAGTAAACCGGCCTGCTGTGAAAAACATGGTATTTAAATCAATCCCTCTGTTACAAATGAGCCTTCTAAAAGGGGACAAAATAACATACAGAGCAAATGCAGGGTCTTAAAATACCTATTTAGCCAGTGTACTATGAAAATGTCATGTCTAGAGCAAAGAGCAATATTGAATGGTTTAATTTGATTTGGTTGTGTATTTGTTTATTTATTGCTTAAAATCCAATTTAATTGGTGCTAGTCCTTAAGGAGACTAAATACATCTCATGAGGCTGAGAAATGTTAGATAGATTGCTGCACCTCCTCAAGATTTCTGGTGGTTATCAAGCTTATCGATGCACTTATTAAACTCTGGCCATGACTACATTCCAAAACTCCTCCTCTCATCCCCTCCAGGCCAAGGACCACAAATGGCCACTTGGATCTGACCCAAAATGAAGAGGCACAGTGTTGTTTGTGCTCAGGCAGCTTCAGATGCTCTAAACCTAAAGGTACTATACCTTTATACCAGCACTGTCATGAGAACATTTTCTGTGGAAACATTTAATTATAAAAAGACCAGTAGAAATGGTTAAGAATTACTCGGAATACAATCTTGTTACAATAGTGCACATTATTTTTAGTTAAACCTGAATCTTGCTCACTTTTTTGAAATGAAATATTTAGCTGTTGTGTTCAAACACTTACATTTTCAACATGTACCAATCCATAGAAAAATAAACAAAATAAAATGTCATGAAAACCAATATATCTATATATATCAACCAGCAGCTTACCTACAGCAGCTTAGCTCCACCCATTTACACTGATGTTGTAAGTAGTCTTTCAGCTCAGACTGCTTTTTGAATGAAGCACAATATAGGCTAGCCAAACAGGACCATCATTATCATATATAAGTCTTAAAAGCACAATAGGTAAAACAATGTGTTGAATTCTAATACTGTGTTCCCAGCCTGATTGTAGGTGAGTCCATCACCTATGGACATGGCAGAATAAGATCGCGAATACAAGTGGCCGAAATGAGTTTCCTCCGCAGGGTGTCTGGACTCTCCCTTAGAGGTGAGAGGTGAGAAGTTTGGTCATCCAGGAGGGACTCGGAGTAGAGCCGCTGCTTCTTCACATCGAGAGGAGCCAGCTGAGGTGGTTCAGGCATCTGTTTAGGATGTCTCCTGGACGCCTCCCTCGGGAGGTGTCACAGGCAAGTCTACCCGGGAGGAGACCCCAGGGAAGACCCAGGACACGCTGGCGTGACTATATCGCCCAGCTGGCCTGGGAGCGCCTCGGAATCCCCCTTGGAACGCTAGTGGAAGTGGCTGGGGAAAGGGAGGTCTGGGCCTCATTGCTTAGGATGCGGCCCCCGCGACCCGAACCCCAGAGAAGCGGAAGATAATGGATGGATGGATGGATGGATGGATGGATGGATGGATGGATGGATGGATGGATGGATGGATGGATGGAATTGTCTGACGGGTTAAACTTGTGCCATCAGTTGCTGCAGGGAACTAAACTGCATGGTGTTTTTTTTTTTTTTTTTTTCAGAAACGCAGGTACTGAATATTCATAGTTGAAATTCAGATGCACCTGTTTACACTCAAACTTAAGCTTTAACAAAAGCATAATTGTGTTCAAGATGCTCCTTAAAATTTTGGGCAACACCATTTCTTCATACATAGACAAGTTGTTTCAGAAGTGCTGTGACCAAGGCAACATTTACATGGGTGCATGTCACCATCAGTTGCGTAATGCTGCCATGTACACAGGGTTGGGATGGCTACTTTAAAATTTAATAGGTAGCTACTTTGTAGTTACTTTCCCCAAATTTGTAGCTAGCTACAATTAAGCTACTTTTCCAGAAAGAGTAGTGACTACTTTTTAGCTATTTTTTTAAAAGTAGTGCACTACAGCGCAATTGTCAGAATGTAGGTGAATCTCTACCTGACACACCAAACAAGCCCAACTGACAGTGTGAACAAGACACTGTATTTAATCATGTACCAGAAAGAAACACACAAATGAAAAGCTGCAAATATACAAAAAGATCACCAAAAAGTGTAACCAACAATCAAACTAACACAACTAAAGGTGTGATATCCAACAAAAATTAGGACTAAATGCAAAGTCAATCATTCCAGGTTTTTCCTAACAAAAATCAGCAAAAATAACTAAATACAAACCAGAGAATTGTGTGCAAAGCATTGTCAACTGTTGAAATAAAACTGCTCCGATTTAAATATTTCAGCAAAGATACACCGATCAGGCATAACATTATGTCCTTGTTTCCACACTTACTGTCCATTTTATCAGCTCCACTTACTGTATAGGAGCACTTTGCAGTTCTACAGTTACAGACTGTAGTCCATCTGTTTCTCTGCATACTTTGTTAGCCCCCTTTTATCCTGTTCTTCAGTGGTCAGGACGTATACAGTCCTTGCGTATACAGTCCTGTTATGATGCAAGAAACAATTGTTTTTTCTTTACAGTGCCAAAATTAATCAAAACATTAGGATTAAGAACACACTGGAAAATTTTAATACAATCCCAATTCCAATGAAGTTGGGACGCTGTGTAAAACATAAATAAAAACAGAATATGATGATTTACAAATCCTTTTCAACCTATATTCAATTGAATACACTACAAAGACAATATGTTTAATGTTCAAACGGATAAACTTTGTTTTTTGCAAATATTCACTCATTTTGAATTTGATGCCTGCAACATGTTCCAAAGAAGTTGGGACAGGGGCAACAAAAGACTGGAAAAGTTGAGGAATGCTCAAAAAACACCTGTTTGGAACATTCCACATGTGAAAAGGTTAATTGGAAACAGGTGAGTGTCATGATTGGATATAAAGGGAGCATTGCTGAAAGGCTCAGTCGTTCACAAGCAAGGATGGGGTGAGGTTCACCACTTTGTGAACAACTGCGTGAGTAAATAGTCCAACAGTTTAAGAACAACGTTTCTCAATGTGCAATTGCAAGGAATTTAGGGATTTCATCATCTACAGTCCATAATATCATCAAAAGATTCAGAGAATCTGGAGAAATCTCTGCAAGTAAGAGGGTAGGCAGAAAACCAACATTCAATGCCTGTGAACTTCAATCCCTCAGGCGGCACTGCATTAAAAACCGACATCATTCTGTAATGGATATTATCACATGGGCTCAGGAAGACTTCAGAAAACCATTGTCAGTGAACACAGTTCATCGCTCCATCTGCAAGTGCAAGTTAAAACTCTGCCATGCAAAGTGAAAGCCATATATCAACAACACCCAGAAACGCCGCCAGCTTCTCTGGGCCCGAGCTCATCTGAGATGGACTGATGCAAAGTGGAAAAGTGTCCTGTGGTCTGACGAGTCCACATTTCATATTGTTTTTGGAAATCATGGACGTCATGTCCTCCGGGCCAAAGAGGAAAATGACTGTCCGGATTGTTATCAGCGCAAAGTTCAAAAGCCAGCATCTCTGATGGTATGGGGGTGTGTTAGGGCCCATGGCATGGGTAAATTGCACATCTGTGAAGGCACCATTAATGCTGAAAGGTACATACAGGGTTTGGAGCAACATATGCTACCATCCAAGCAATCCAGCTACAATGCCAAATTCTGCACGTGTTAAAACAGCGTGGCTTCATAGTAAACGAGTATGGGTACTAGACTGGCCTGCCTGCAGTCCAGACCTGTCTCCCATTGAAAATGTGTGGCACATTATGAAGCACAAAATACAACAAGGAGACCCCGGACTGCTGAGCAAGTAAGTTGTACCTCAAGCAAGAATGGGAAAGAATTCCACCTACAAAGCTTCAACAATTAGTGTCCTCAGTTCCCAAATATTTATTGAGTGTTAGTAAAAGGAAAGGTGATGTAACACAGTCGTAAACATGCCCCTGTCCCAACTTCTTTGGAATGTGTTGAAGGCATCAAATTTAAAATGAATGAATATTTGCAAAAAACAACAAAGTTTATCCGTTTGAACATTAAATATCTTGTCTTTGTAGTGTGTTCAATTTAATATAGGTTGAAAAGGATTTGCAAATCATCATATTCTGTTCTTATTTATGTTTTACACAACATCCCAACTTCATTTGAATTGGTGTTGTAGATAAAAACATACCAATATCATAACCTCATGGAAAAAAATAAAATACAAGAAGAATGTTGAATATGGGCCTTTTTACATTTATTTTTCTTCTCCAATAAAAAGAAAAAACCTTTGGTTTTGTTAGGAGAGTAACTGCACATTCTGCTTTTATCAGTCGCCTTATTACAGGATCATCTTTCATGTCATTATTGTCACATATCCACCAGCAGTGCACAGTAGCTGTGTTACAGCTGGTCACTTTGGTGTGAGCTTCATTCAGATGTACTGCTATCGCATAATGGACCTGCAGGGAGCGCGTGTGTGGTGTGCCAGTGTGTGACCTGGCTTTAAGATGTGCTTCTGCTGTGTCCCGGGAGGTTGATGCTGTCTTGCTCTTGCAGAAGCCTTGAACTTTTCCCCTCGGGCCAGCATTTTATCTCCTCACCTGAGCACTTCTAATGAGAGCAGGTCAAAACATCCCTCATGAGCTGCCTCAGAGAAAGGGACAAATGTGTGTGCTTGCATTTGTGTGTTTACACACGATCTGAGGACGGCAATGTCAGTGAAAAAAAAAAACAAGAGCCATGTTTGTTTCTTTTTACCCGAAAGGGCAAAACATTTCTGTTTTGTTACTGAGGTTAATTCTTATTGCATACAGCAGGTTATAATAATGTGCCAAAGCAGAAAACACATCTTTAACAGAAAATTATACAGCAGGCTCAGCAACTAAATATAATAGCACTATTTCAGTATTAAGGGTGACCACCCAATACCTTTATTATCTTCCCTTCTTTTCAGGAGACTTTGCTTTTGAGTTTTCCAAAGAAATCTGAGAGATAGCATTTCACAGGTTTAGTCTTAGAAGTTGGTTACAGCTGCTTTTTACAATCCAAATGATCCTAATCACTCTCAGTGATGTTGTGAACTGGACTCTGGGACAGAGAGTCCATTGCTTTAAGAATCCCAGCAGCTTCTTGCTTGCTTTCTTTTCCCATTAACAGCTTCTTGACAGCTACACATTCTTTCAGGACTGTAGTATTGAGTTGTCTTCTCAGTCTTGACAGCTATACATCTTTTTAGAGACACAGTATTGAGTAGAAGCAAGAGTAAGGCTTGACTTTCTCCTGTCTTGCAAAGACAGCAGTTTTTATTGCTGTTTATCTGCGAAGGACAGTTGTTGTGGTCTCCCAGGTCTTGCATGGTTGTCAAGAGTCCCATTTTTTCTGTGTTGTTTAATTATTTTTGAACTCCAGTTTTGGAAAAGCTGGTATTTATCTCATATCTAATCTTCTCAGAAAGGTGCATAGTCCTTTACACAGTTTTTGATACATATGACACACATCTTTGGTCCCATATCCTGACGATGGATTAAAATTAACATGTCAAACATGCCAGACACACATGTGTCCTTTTATTCTTTGACTGCTCAGTGCTTTGTTTTAAGATGGGTCTGTGCCTGTGCTCTACTATAGAGAATAGCTGTGCACCTGCTATGTTATGTGTGTAATGTGCTATTGTTTCATTGTGTTAATTAACTTATTTACATGCCTTACACAGCAAGCAGTATCTGGATAGTTCCAAGCCAGCCGGTGCGTAATTATAATGCTCAGCAACATAAAGAAAGTGATAATCTTTCTGTCCTGGAATTCTCTGCTCTCCAGATTACCAAAATAAGCAACAGACAGAAAGCACCTCCTGCTCCGGAGACACCAATAAATCACAACTCCAGTTGCTTGCATCAAGCTCAGTGCTGGTCTCTGATTGGTTGTAGCTCAGCCAGTGATAGCTCCTCACCGTCACCTCATGTTCCCATGGGGCCTTTATGGTTGTTATGATGTCATCTCTATGACACACATGATCTGGGCACCGTTATAATGGCATACACCTTCCTGTTCTGTTCTTTCACCAGTGTGACCCAGTGCACATTGTTTTAAGATGGTCTATATATAGGAGACAAGGTGTTTCACCCCCTTTTTTAGGCGCTCCAGCTTTGCTTCCCATGTGCTTCATCACTGCTGAAAATTTGTTTAGGGTAATAAGAGCATCTGGATGGGAAGCTAAAGCAGACATGGTAGTGAGAGTGACATAAAATCATAGCTCCTTTTTTCCACCTCTTAGGCTAGCTTTACACCAGGGAAACTTTTACGCAGCTAGTTGGAAGCTGATTAAGTTATTCCAATGGTTAGCAAGATTAGAAGCTCTTTTTTTTTTTCATCATCATGAATCACATATCATTTTGGCTCTATTAAGTAATCAGGAATGTGTTATTAGCAGTGACAAACTGTGAGCATCAGCACTAGGCCATAACCTCTCTGATAGTGCTAATACTGTTGGCATTCATATGGGATTTCGAGTGGTATAAAAATGCTAGGACAAAGCTGGTGGACAATAACATTTTTGTTATGACATTTTACTTGTAAAGTACATTCCATATATCACTGTGAGTCTTGTAACTGACATGAACAGATATTTTAGCTTTTATGTTGCAGATTTATGATGACTTCTTTATTAAAGAGCCTGTAAAAAGATTGTAACATGGCTAGACTACCACTCATATTTGCAGTCAGTGACCTAATGGAACAAATGCAAAAGCCAGTGACCTATAATGTGGAACAAATGCTAGCACAAGCAGCCATTTAAACAGCTGTAATGTTAATGCTAGCTGGCTAGCTAACCTGCAAATGAGCAACAAACAATTCAAGAGACATTGTGCTCTTGGAAACATCATTCCTTGTTTTATTTTCTTGACTATGGTGTGTCAGTTGAAATTAACTGAAATAATATAGTTTGACATGATTATGTGATACATTTTTGGCAGGTTTAGGTACCTTTGTGAGTCTTCACATTACGCAATGCAGTTTTATGTCATTTTTAAATGTAAGGTGTGTGAGTGATTCACTGCGTAAAAACAGTCTTAATGATGTAAAATCATTTTCACTGTCTGAATTGTAGCACTTAACTATTACATTCTGTATCAACAGGCTTAAGTCCGCGCTGCTGCCATTTTTCCAATTGTATTAACATCTAACAATGACAAAAATGTAAAGAATGGCTTTGATTTCCACAAAAACAAGACTAGAATCGCAGTAATAACTTTTCATTATTTAAACCACAAATAGTGCCACTTCTACTTACAAACTACGTAGAATCAGTCCTTTCCTACACTTATTTCAATAAGCAATGAGTGACAAATAATTTGTGTGAAATGATATCATGCTTTTGTTATTGTTTTTGTAATTTGTTAAACTGTAACTTCTAAGGGTTAAGGTGTGTATGAATGAGCTGGCCCTGGTGAGTGTATAAAGAGGAAGGTGTGTATGTATACTCAGTACAGTGACTCGGTATACTGTAATGGTGTCATTCCAGTGTTGTGTCTGTTATCTGTTATACTCATACACGAAAGCTATTTTCTTCATTGTGTCCTTGAACTGTCCATACACAGCCAGAGATTGAGCTGTTCAGGGTTGGCAACCATCAGGCTTTAACTCATTCTGTGTGACACCTCACACATACAAGACTTACAGTAATGTGTTTGTAAGTGGAGTGCAGTGGTAAGAGATTTTCTTGGCTCATAATAAAGGCTATCTGGATACAATTCTGATGAGGAGTGTACATTATCTTTGTGTGTTAGCTGCATATTCATAGAATAATATATCAGTTGGTTAATAGTATGAGGTGATATTCCTGTGGTTTATCAGTACCAGCATAAAATTAGTGGCGTGGCTTGTATTTTGTGATTATTTATACAAACAGATACGTCTATGAAATGAAGATCATTGTAATTATGGCTCACTCCCATTATTGTGGTAAACCTGAACTGGTCATGGTTATATTAAAATAATTTAGAAAGCACTGAAACCTAAAAAAAAAACAGTTTAGCAAGAGTACATGTTACACAATACAAAAAAAGCTTTCTATGAAGAGAACTGATTAAAATTAAGAGCTAGTTAATACAACCAACAGACCTCTAAAGAATACTGAGAAGCTGGTTATGGTTTAAATACTAAAAATTAAACACACACAAACACACACACACACACACACACACACATTTTCTAAGCCACTTCTCCCTCATGGTTGCGGGGGGTGCTGGAGCCTATCCCAGCGGTCACTGGGCGGAAGGCAGGATACACTCTGTACAGGTTGCCAGTCCATCGCAGGGCAATACAGTAAACATTTAAAATTTAAATGCATTTAGTCAGTATTTTATGTTGTTCTCTGGTGTCTACACAGAAGGTATGTAACTTTTGTCAGGGCAAAAAATGCCCAGATTTGGTTTTACATACCCATTTCAACTCTATGATTTGGCCCTAGGATGAAACAAGCTGTTTCCCCTTTTTTGGGGGGCTCATGAATAATTTGAAGAGCTCTGCTCTGATTTGCTGTTTTACAGGCACTGCGATAGCTCACACAGAAGCAGCATGTTAAAATAGACACAGGCAGGAAGATAAAATGAACCTATATATATATATATATATATATAAGCTAGGTTGTTAGACTGTTTAGTTGGCTATGTTAGTTACTTGGAGCTTGCTAGTAAATAATGTTACCTATACTGAACACCTTCTTTCCACCTCAACAACAACGCAATGTAAATTAAAGTTGTTAGGTCACTATGAAGCTTTCGGTTTGAGATGATCTGGCTTCTACTTTCAAAAAGTGGATAAAATCACAGCATGGCTACTGCATACAGGTTGCTATTGGGATTGTGATTCTAATAAAGTTGAAACTACCCTTTTCTTCATGGTCAAGACTGAGTGAAGCTGCTCAATATCTAAGGTTTGAGAAACTGTCTTGAGTGAAATGTGCAGAACAAACTAACATGTTTGAATTAAAATTGTATGGGATCCTGTTAAAGATGTGGCAGCTGAAGTTGGCTTCCTGTTCCCCAGTTTGCTTTGTGAATTTTCTGAGCTGCAGTTACATTTTGGCCGTTGCACAAGCTGTTGTATTTAATCTGGAATTGAACATTCAGTTAAGAGGCTGATGGAGAGAAATCCAACTTCAGCCTTGTTTAAAGATAAACATCAGCCTGCTGACAGTTTGGTACATTGGGAAGGGTATGAAATGTGCTGGCATCCTTCACAGCCTGGAACAGTATATTTCTACACGTAGTCTCCATTTTCATTGTAGTTGCTCCATTATGGTTCTTTCCATCTGGGCTAGAACATGGGGTGCTGTATGTAAATTTTGTGGGCATAAATATTTGTGAGTCTATACTATTACATAACACTTTGGGGTTTGGGAATTGGCTTGTTTACTGCCATATTTTGCAAATACTGGATTTGTATTTGTAACAGTGTCTGAGCAGTTCACGGTATGTCGGTATTTACCAAACTCACCTTATTCAACTATGCCAATGTAAATACACTTTTTCGTTCTATGACACCTTTAAAATTGGTATTGATTGTGAAATGTTTAGATCAGTCAAGCCCAATCAGCCAAGTAACCAATTCTCTATCTTGTATCATGGCTAGTTGGATTATTCCTCATTCATCCATCACTGTGGGCCTTTTTGGCAGAATAGAAACATCTAAATCATGCTTTAAAGTGATTGTGGTATTGCTGGTCTCGGCAGATCTCCTCTCTCACACACAGACACACACACCCACCCACACATACACACACACACACACACAAACCAAGTGATCGCCCCTGACTTTCCTGCCTCTCTTCTTTCATAGTGCATTCAATGCTTTCATTATATAGGTCTTTTTGGGTTATCCGCTGTATATGACTGGCATTACTGCTCTATGACTCTGCATCTTGAGTATGTACAGTAAACTTAAACCCTTGACATCACTGAACAATCTCACTGCACATTTTGACCTCCAGAATACTTAGACATCACACACACACACAGACAGTGTTTGTATGAGTAGGAATTGAAATCAAGTTGGTAATTCACACGTAGAGTAAATATTACCACAGAGAACTCTTGAGCTTTCAGATAGTCTTATTTATTAGGTCCACTGTCATTTGTAACATATCGTGGGCTTCTAGATGGAAGCAGGTATACTCTATCACAGGGATTCATTGGTGCTGTCAGACAATAATTCTTTTTTTCAGATGTCATGCTAGAGGCAAATTTATTCAAATGTACAACTCTGCACTGACAAAAATGAATTTTCGAAGAAATTAGGCCACCTGCGTCACTCACCCAAAGAGCCTCGCTGTTTTCTCAGCGGGATTCTATCTGTCAAGAGAAAAACTCGTAAGCAGCAATAATGTCTGAAACTAGTTTTCTTGGGGTCATTTACTGTGTGGACTATTTTACAAGAACATTTCTCACTTTAACAAAAAATGAAACTAAAGCCAAAAATGTAATACACTTTATTAGAAACACATACTTTCCTCTCACTGACCACTCTATGAGGTACACCTTATAGGTCCACTCTAATCATGTAGATGAATTCCATCCATTGTCATTTTAGGCAGCTGTCCTCAACCTAAGTTATTATTGGTTTGCTTCTGACTACAGGACTGCTGCTGACCTGTCATTATTTGGGTGGTGGGCCATTCTCAATAAGGCACTCATCAGTTATGCTCTGACACAAGACGGGGAAACCTTCATCAGGCAAATGCAAGCAACGAGCTACATTATAATAGATAAGTTGAGGATCACTTTGCATTTTTCCACAAGCTAAAAACTGTAAGGTGCACTGCCCTGTAAGATACCTGACCAGTACACAGGACAAATGCCACCCAGGTCGCCAAAACACAAAAACACACTTTCATTGAAAACAAATATTAATACACTGCTCAAAAAATAAAGGGAACACTCAAATAACACATCCTAGATCTGAATGAATGAAATATTCTCATTGAATACTTTGTTCTGTACAAAGGTGAATGTGCGGACAACAAAATAACACAAATCATCAATGAAATTTATTAACCAATGAAGGCCTGGATTTGGAGTCACACACAAAATTAAAGTGGAAAAACACACTACAGGCTGATCCAACTTTGATGTAATGTCCTTAAAACAAGTCAAAATGAGGCTCAGTATTGTGTGTGGCCTCCACGTGCCTGTATGACCTCCCTACAACGCCTGGGCATGCTCCTGAGGAGGTGGCGGATGGTCTCCTGAGGGATCTCCTCCCAGACCTGGACTAAAGCATCTGCCAACTCCTGGAGAGTCTGTGGTGCAACGTGGTGTTGGTGGATGGAGCGAGACATGATGTCCCAGATGTGCTCAATCAGATTCAGGTCTGGGGAACGGGCGGGCCAGTCCATAGCATACAGGAACTGCTGACACACTACAGCTACATGAGGTCTAGCATTGTCCTGCATTAGGAGGAACCCAGGGCCAACCGCACCAGCATATGGTCTCACAAGGGGAATCAGGATCTCATCTCGGTACCTAATGGCAGTCAGGCTACCTCTGGCGAGCACATGGAGGGATGTGCGGCCCTCCAAAGAAATGCCACCCCACACCATTACTGACCCACTGCCAAACCAGTCATGCTGAAGGATGTTGCAGGCAGCAGATCGCTCTCCACGGCGTCTCCAGACTCTGTCACGTCTGGCACATGTGCTCAGTGTGAACCTGCTTTCATCTGTGAAGAGAACAGGGCGCCAGTGGCAAATTTGCCAATCCTGGTGTTCTCTGGCAAATGCCAAGCGTCCTGCATGATGTTGGGCTGTGAGAACAACCTCATATGTGGATGTTGGGCCCTCATACCATCCTCATGGAGTCGGTTTCTAACCGTTTGTGCAGACACATGCACATTTGTGGCCTGCTGGAGGTCATTTTGCAGGGCTCTGGCAGTGCTCCTCCTGTTCCTCCTTGCACAAAGGCGGAGGTAGCGGTCCTGCTGCTGGGTTGTTGCCCGCCTACGGCCTCCTCCACATCTCCTGGTATACTGGCCTGTCTCCTGGTAGCGCCTCCAGCCTCTGGACGCTACGCTGACAGACACAGCAAAGCTTCTTGCCACAGCTCGCATTGATGTGCCATCCTGGATGAGCTGCACTACCTGAGCCACTTGTGTGGGTTGTAGAGTCTGTCTCACGCTACCCCGAGTGTGAAAGCACCACCAACATTCAAAAGTGACCAAAACATCAGCCAGAAAGCAGAAAGGTACTGAGAAGTGGTCTGTGGTCCCCACCTGCAGAACCATTACTTTATTGAGGGTGTCTTGCTAATTGTCAATAATTTCCACCTGTTGTCTATTACATTTGCACAACAGCATGTGAAATTGATTGTCAATCAGTGTTGCTTCCTAAGTGGACAGTTTGATTTCACAGAAGTTTGATTTGCTTGGAGTTATATTGTGTTGTTTAAGTGTTCCCTTTATTTTTTTGAGCAGTGTATATTACTGCTGGACAGATATTTTTGGTGACACGCATTCAATTCTAGTTTTTCCATCTTCCTTGTTATTGCCTAACGTCCTGCAGCCTCTCTTTTTCTTCTTCCTCTTCATGTGAGCTGTCCAAACTCTTGCATATTTCACTTCCTTGGTGATCATTTGCTCATTGTTTGACTCTCGTCTTGACGGTCACTTTTCATGAGAGTTTGAAGCTGAAGCTAAAAAAAATATCGTGACACCAAAGTTGAGTTAAATTCAGCTTTTACTTGTTTATTTTTTTCCCCAGCCAACCTTGAACCCCCTCCCGCCGTCTCCCCATACCCAACTGCTGGCTCTGCCTCTGGCAGTGATATTAGCATGATAGTGGCATGGTAGCATTTTGTGGTGCCAGTCTTGCTGGAGTTTTTACAGACAGTGGTCACTGCCCAGTTGAGAGAGACAGGTGCTTTCTGATAAAGTGGACATCAGAAGAAAAAGCTAAATCAAAACAACTTGAAACAAAGAGCAGTAATCTTTGATACAAGTGTAAATTGTTCATTAGTGCTTTCAGTGAAGCGCTAACTCAGATTTCAGATCACGTCACACCAGCATCCTTCTTTTTCCTCTCACATGCTCTCGAAACAACATCCTGTCTTCCTTTTCAACTCTTCAGTGAAATTATACATTTAATTTCCTTCCTCTTTATGCAGAAACCTTGTTTTTTACTTAAGAAATTTGACTTTTCCTTGCTGTGGGCCTGATTTAAATCAGTCTGCTTATTTACACAAACAGCCAGTCAAAGGTGGAATTCAGTATGCAAATGTGTTTCTTTCTAGATGCTATTTTAAACTCTGTTGTTTTCAGTGGATTGACATCCACCAGAAAACAAACAGCATATTGAATGTGTCTGTTCCTGTGCATATGCAAATGAATGGCCTTTAATGGTGCTCTTAGTCAACTGGAGCCTGAAAGTCTTTGCTTATTGAAAAATGCTTTGCTGTCATAATTTTCAGTTTATTCCTCTGAGGACTCTGAAGAGCATTAAGCGCTCACTGCAAAAATCAGGTAGTTGTTTGAACTGCAATCATAGCTTTTTAAATGGTGGTATTAGTAAGGCTGATTAATTAGTTCCTTCCTTTCTTGAATAGGCCCACTCTGCAGTGAGTGAGCCATGGGCAAAGCTCCAATTTCCATAAAGCCCAGAGGGAAAATTTCTAATTCAGCCAGAAAGAAAGCAAAACAAAGAAAAAAAACAAACAAACAAAAGAATCAGTTTTAATCAACCCATCATCAGTCAGAGAGGAGCACTTGGCACTAGAATGAAAGTGTGGAGGAAGAGAAGGATTTGGCTAAGTGCAAGCTGCAAGTTTGTAAACCTATGTATAAGTTTGAAGGCATGCTGATCAGCAAAGAAATGGGATGTTTTTCTTTGTGTCTAAACATAGTCAATGCAACATCCAGTAACATTTTATTTGAAGAGCCCACTATAAATGCTTTGTGGATACTTTGTTTCAGCTATGCACAGCTAAATATCAGTTAAGTGCACCTGAACTTAAATCTGTTAGAAGTTAAATCTGAAAGACTGACCTTAAACCTAACCCTGACCCCAACTCTAAACCCTCTAATAATCACCAGATAGAACAACAGTGTGGAGTCCTGCTGATGACATCCCATATAAAAAAATGCATGGCCACAACATAGTAAAGCATGGGAACAAGATCCCGGTGAGTGGCCAGAGCTTAGTGAGGTATGGGAACAAGGTCATGTCTTATTAAGCTGTGGTCAAGGCTTAATTTTGTCATTCCCACTCCTTACTAAGGCATGGCCACACATTATTTTTATTAATAGAGGACATCACCAGTGGAGCTCGTAAGAACACATCAGAAAAGTTTAGTGTATAATTTCTGTTTATTTGCTGAATTTTGAGTAACATAACGTAACAACATTTAACATATTGGGAAAAAAATTAAAAGGCATTTTGATTCATGTTTCTTTTCTGCTATGTTAAACTCAGCAAGTAAACGCATATTGTGTGTTGCAGAAAAATGCTACTTCAAATTTGTTTCACTTGAAGTAACTAATTTGACCAGTGGTATTCTTTTGCTTATGGTTATGTATACATTACTTGAATTTTTTTTCTTTATTTGTTTGGGTTTTTTTTATTACCTAAATGTTTTAGTGAGTTAGGTGGGCATGTGAGTTAATACTGTAAGTGTAACTGATTAGCAAAGAATGGAGCTTACAAGGTGTAAGCATTACTATTGAGGACTGTAACATCACATTGTCATTACCGCTGGAATATCGCATGAAACATTCAGAACTATGGGGCAATAACTGTCCTGACAAATCAAACTGTGAGATTGCAACGATCAACCAACATCCCAGATTCCTGCTGGCCTCTCAGTTTTTGCAGCCAAAATCTTATTCTTTCTTTCTTTATTTATTTATTTATTTCTTGCATTCTTGTTTTCTTTCTTGCTTTATTTCATTCTTTCTTTTTTTCTTGCTTTCTTTTTTGCTTTCTGTCTTTCTTTCTTGCTTGCTTTCCAGCTTTCTTTCTGGCTTTCTTTCTTTTTGTCTGTCTGTCTGGCTTTCTTTCCTTCTTTTCTTTTCTTTCTTGCTTTCTTTCTTCCTTTCAGCTTTCTGTGTGTTGTTTTGTGGTGGTGTGCTGCATTCAAAATTTGTGATCTCTGTCAACGTGTGTGTGTGTGCGTGTGTGTGTGTGTGTGTGTGTGTGTGTGTGTGTGTGTGTGTGTGTGTGTGTGTGTGTGTGTGCGCGCAGGGTGATTGAACAGAAGCAAAATAGAGGGAAACAGTGAGGAATGTGCACAGGGCTGGAAGACTGCCACTGAGAGATGAGGGGAGTCGCCCAGCATCTCCATCACACACATGCGCACACATACACACACACACACACACACACACTATGCAGCAGCAGCATGCTTTCTTTCACAGCCGATTTCCATGAGCAAAGTCCTCAGTGACTTGAATAGCAATACAGTATTTTCCTCTTCTGTTGTAGCTCTTTGTGTATTGATGTAATATATCCCAGCATTGATATTTATTTATGTATACATTCTGTTCTGTCCTTGTTTTATCTTGTTTTGTCTCTCACCATCTCTTAGCACTTGCCTCTGTCTCTCTGTCATGATACATATCCTTCACTCCATGACTACCTCTCTTTCTGAAGGAGTGCATGACATGGAAGTGCAATAGAGCATTTATACAGTCCACTGCACTGTGTGCAGGTATGGAGAGAGTGCTCAAATAGCCTGCAGGCACCTTCACCCAACTCATTATCTCTGTGTGTCTGTCTAACAGAGGGTGAGGCGTGCATGCCTGGCTCAGTGGTGCCGAGGAGCCAGGCCTGTCATTACAGGGTGGTAGAGCCTGTGTGTGACATGAGTGTATGCGTGTGTCTGTGTGTATGTGTGTGTGAAGTGAAATAATAGGGGTAAGAAGCCCCCGTGGCATGTGCTCCAGACATCCAGGGCCAACAGAGATCAGACAGCACGATGCAAGGTGCCAAAGGGTGCTGCAGCACTGAGGTGGTCTGCTCAAGTGCCAGATTTCTCAAACCCTTGAACCTTAAGGGTCCCTATGTGGGCCCACTCTTCAATTTTCACTCCCATTACTATTCAACTTTCATAGTTACCATTGCTGAATGCTAAATCTTATGATTGGACAATAAACCTGTAGAGCATTAATGTCTTAGTTTCCCCATGGCTTATTTTCTTAAAAGTTGTCAAAAAAGAGTTTGGAGTGTCCCCATAAAAAAAAGAGAATTTGAAATTTTGTTTGTTAAAATATAAAGAGGTCGCTTTGCTGAGTCATGAGAAAACTAAAATATGGTGTGCATGCTGTAAAGCATGAAATAACCATGGAAAAGTCAGAGAGGTCAGCTTCCAGATTTTTCTGTCCACATCACATGTCTTTAGATATGTCACACACACATACTTAAAATGACGTTCTGGCTCAATGTTTAGGTCTCAAGCGTGAAATGAGCATTATACTGATGAAGATATGACAGTTGTAGATAATTCACTTGCATCTTTTTGACTTAGTGCTCACTATTGCTATTTCATCCACTCAGCGGAGTGGTCTAGTGCACAGCTGATGTTCCAGAATGTTCTTACGAATGTTGTGTGCAATTACTTGCAATTAATTTCCACCAGAGAGGTCTCCAAAATCCCTAAACTTACATAGTGTGGTTTTAAAACTGATTTTTGTAAATGAGATGTGCATGTGAAAAATCATTTTAAAGTTTGGTCTATAAGAAGCCTTTGTTATGAAAGCGGTGCCTCCAAGCCTATGAGTTCTGTAAGAGTCTAGGGATGTTTATTCTTGAGTGCCATGAAACAGATGACATGAAATCTCATTTACATGTACTTTTGTTTATTTCTTTTTACTGTTGTAAACAATTCAAATGAGCTGAGAAATTCTGTCGAAAGTGCTAAACTTTCAATCCATGCCACAGTTGTGTTCCTAGAAGAGATGATTTTGATTATGACTTGAAATCACTGTGTGTACAGACTTACTTTCACACAGACAAACATCCTTCACAATTGTGCTGTCTACCCTGTTAATACAGTATGTAAATCTGAGTTGAATTTTATTAATTATGCACCATAGAGTGATTACATTCAAATACTTACATAATATAAATTGGATTGCCAAATGGCAGAGATAACTCTAAGAGCAATTGTTACAGGGGAAAATAGGACCACTTACACACACACACACACACACACACACACACACACACAAAAACACACATTACACATTTCACTGTGAAGCTGAGCCATCTCTATTAATTAATTTACCATGTACAGAATGAGGATGCATATTTTTTTTTATACTACAAAAAATAAAATCTTTAAAAAGCTTAAAAGTTGCTCCCTTATCTAGAATAATAAACCCTCCTGCTTGAATGTATTATTCCTATCTGCAAAATTGATAATTCACATGTAAAATCCTCTCCACTCTTTGCATTTATCAAACACTGTGCTATCAATCCAATTACAACACAAAACATGTCATATATTAAAATGAAATCATGGCCTGTGTTTATTTATTTATGTCTTAATGATTCCGGTACAATTTATTAAGTCATGACCAAAGATGAAAACAGTGAAATAGAAACAAGTGCTTTTTATTGTGATTACATTAATAACATATAGATATATAAATTCATTCATTATAATAGTTGTTTTTTGTTGCTGTTGTTGTTGTTGCAACAATAATAGCAGTAACAATTAAACAAATCAAAAGCATCCCATATTTAATAGCTAAGTGCATATCATTATTGCACATGACTACACAGATTAGGTGTGGATGTTATTCTGCTGAGCAGCAAAGCTGCATGCAAACTCATCTGCAGCTAGATGGCTAAAATGCTCCCGAATTCTAACTAAAGACTGAGACTGCTTGTTTGTAATGTTAATATTAGCTAGCTAGTGAAACTCCAGTGAACAGCTGTGTCTTTATGATAAAAAATAAAAATGATTGGGTTAAGGGCAACTAAACAAGAATCTTTTTTCCCTCTCTAACCCAAATGTATTGCTCCTCCATAACCACCATAATCATATATTGACTTACATCGTTCTCTAGTTTTTTGTAATGTATGAGTCACTATTATCCAGTGACAAAAAATAAGATCAGCTGACCCCAAAGAGTGTCCAGGGGAATAAATCCCAGAAGTGCTGGATTGTGGTCATCTCTGAATAAGCATAGCCATTGAGTAAATTTGTTGAGATTAGTTTTAGCCCCATCATTTGATCAGAAGAGAAAATAAAAAGGATGGGGTGTTTTACCCTGGAGGTTATTTTACATAGCAGCAGCACCACCACACAATGTAGCCTGGAGCAGCATCTGCAGCTCAGGCTGGCCTTACCTGTGTCCACTCTCATTCTGTGAGTCCCTTGACACTAGGCAGGCGTGGGCTCCCCTCGCAGCCAGCCCACAATCCCCCTCTATTTCTGTACATCAGGGGCGGTGGATTGATTCTCACCGCCAGCACACTGCAAGGTTCTGTTCCAGACTAAAGTTTGTTTCTGTCTAACTCCTCCTCTCTCCGAGTGCCAGCTTTTGCTCCTTAGCGCTCTTCTCTGAGTGGGCAGTGCAAGGATTCCCATGGTTCCTCAAACCCCTCTGCAGTGGGTCTTTTTACATGTGTACTTGCTTTAAAAGAAGACAAAAAAGTATCAAAAGGCAGCTTTGAGCACTCCATTTTTGAGCTGCCCTGGGGAGCTTATAGATCTGTACTGAGTGGGCAAGAAGTGCTCCGTTCAACAAAGATGCCGTAATATTGCAAATGACAATATGAGAGAATTTGCCAAGAGTAAATGCCAATCCTAGTTCCTAACCCTTTCTTTTATAGTTCCAAAAGTAATTACTTTCTGCTTAAAACTTTTTTGGAGAACAATTGAGCACAAGTGAAAAGAAACTTAGTTTGACTGAGACTTGTTAAAACCAAGTTTGCTTTTCACTTGCAAAAAATGTTCAGTGAAATAGTCTCAGCCTCAGCAGTACATGGACCATCTGATGTATATTGTACACTACTGCCGCATCGTAAGTACATTCTGACTGACCTGCATGTGCGTGTATATGAAAAATACAGCTGATGGGTTGAAATTGTTTTGTGAAGTTCATGGCATCAGGTTTATTCAAGAGTTTTCTTGGAAAATGTAGCTGCTATACTCTCAAAATAGGGTTGATTAACAACATACCTTTGGTGTAACACATACCTGGTTTAACACATTTTGTTTCATATGGTTATCAATTCTACCACATTTGTTTTAAAAGGAACACAGTTTCTTATGCTTAACCAGACACACAAATGTGATAACACGGAAAAGATAGGGATAAAGGACAAAGGTACTCCCTTAAAAATGGTTGCTCAGGGATTCAAGGAAATTGCTCTAATTAGAACCAATTCATGCTTAAATGGTTCTATGCCTGGTGAAATGCTTCTTCAGAATGATGGAGAATGTGTTGTATGTGGTTCTATATAGAGCCTTTTAGAAACTGGCTCTATATGGCATCTAAAAGGGTTCTGCTGTTATTACAATATCAAGCTTACACAATAGAAGAACCCTTTTTGATGCTTTATAGGAACATTTTCGGAAAGGTTTTATATACAACACGTTCGCCATCAATCTGAAGAACATTTTCATGATGTTAATAAACCCTTTAAATTGTACAAAGGGCTAATTCAGTATTCATTGTTCTATACAGAGCTGTTTTCTTTACTAAAAAACCCCTGAAGAGCCATCTTTTTAAGTGTGTATGGAACCTTTTTTTTAAATGGTTCTGTATAGCACCTAAAGGGTTCTGCTATTTTGCAGTGTCAAGCTTGTAACAATAGAAAAGCCCTTTTGGTGCTATATAGAAGTGATAAAAAAACAACAAATGAAAGCAGGTATGGAATGTGGAGAAGGCTCACAGTGAATGATCTAAAGACATGAGTAGACATTCACTGACGCTTAAAGGTAGTGTATGATTAAGAGACTTAAACAGTAATAATAACATTTAATAGTCAGTTGTAAAGGAAACATATTGCCAGTGGTGTGATACTAAAAAGTGTACTTGTAAGTCGCTCTGGATAAGAGCGTCTTCTAAATGCTGTAAATGTAAATGTAAAGTGGTGTGACATGATCTTATTTCAGTATTCAGGCTTCTGTATTTTCTACAACTTGTACTTTGTTTCTAGTAGTTGTAGAGAGTTCTGTGAGCATTGCATTATAATAGTCAAGGAATTATAAATCACCTAGATCACACCTTGATTTCTAACTTCAGCTTTTGTCTGTCTGTAGTTTCCAAGGTTTCCACAGGTTTCCAAGTGTAAATCTGCTCTAATATACAATTACTATTATTATGTCATCTTGTCATTCATGTTTTGTGTTGAAGAAATGTAAAAATGCTATGAAGATTACAGATGTATAGCTCTGTAGCCTCTTTTGAACAGTGCTATGATCTGTGGTGTCAAATACAGCAGTTAAATCAAAAAGTATAAGTAGTAAAACATCACCTTCATCAACATTTATTCTCAGATTATTTACTACCTTTGCTAATGTTGTTTCAGTGTAGTTATTTAATCTAAATAAAGACTGGAGTTTATCATAATTGTTGATTTCATTTAAGAAATTATTAAGCTGTTATTTGTCCTTTTAAAATTGCAATACTTGACTAAATATTACTAAATAAGAAAAAGACATATAAAATAAAGCATGTCAAATGGGCCTATGCTGTCAAGGTAGGCAGTTCTTGGCCATGTTTAGCAATGAAACCCACTAAACTCTAATGAAAGTCAGAAGTTTGATTTGTGAAAGTAGGTTTTTACAGAACACCCTTTCAATTTGATAAACTATCATTTTCTCAGATGTTTTCTGTCTCCACCAGACACTTTATCACTGCCTTACTTATTCTTCACACTCGTCTTTGGTGGCAGGCATCACTAAGAGTGTCTGTGAAATGATCAGCAAACGTGTATTTGAAGCTTGTCTCTTTGTAGTCACAGTTATGTGGCAGAGCTGCACTGCTCTGAAATTTCAGTTCACGCCTTCACACGCTCGCCATCCATCTCCTCTCTCCGAACTGAGATCTCTCCAGATGAAAGGAATTAGCAAGACATCAAATATTTCTACCAATACTTTGCCAGTAAACACAAACCACACCAAACTCTCCATTGTTTACTGTCTTGGGGACTTTTTAAGGTCCTTCAAAATCCAAAGTCATGCATGTCCAGAGTTACAACACTTAGATGTGCTCTATGTACAAGAAATATCTTTTTTTTTGTTTCTGCATACATTCATAGTTACCAGTAGGGGAGAAAAGCAAACATTTGTAATGCAGATATGCTGAGGCTTAATTTAACATAAGTGGTTAGATTGTGCATTTAGAGTAACGAACATCAACACTCGTTAGCTGTGTGATTCTTCTCTTCCAGCCTCACTCCAGGAGCTAACATCAATTTCAGAGATGCTTTATGATTCCGTCTGGAAAATATTCTGCAGAAGCGCTGGCTGAGGAAAGAGAGAGAGCAAAGTGTGTACGCTGTTTGCTGTGTGAGCGAGAAGAGATGCATGCCATGTTTATCATTAAACTTTTAAGCATGCGAACGAGCTGATGCAGGTGCATGAGTTTAATTTTTCAGTGGGAAGTGTTTGTACAAGCAGACTTGGCTGTTTTTCAGCTTTTCAGTGCTAGAAAGCAGAAAATGAACACCAATGTGTGAATGAGACATGAACACGCGTGAAAACAAACAGATTTTTTGTAGATAATTTTTTATAGTGCCTTCCCTTATTTCCAAAGTGTTTTCATCATATGATGGGATGCATGGACTATAAAAGGGTTTTTAGATTTAGGTTATTATTTAGACTGCATTGTAAATCACAATGTTTAGGTTTTAAACACTTTTTGTGACACTTACATGGGTCACAGTGTTTAGTTGAGCTGTTTGAGAACAAACTCCAGTCTTTAAAAAAATAAATGCTCCTTGACCATCCTTGGTTTGGACATATGGTTCTATAAATAACTTCTGATTGGTAGAGAACATTTACATTATGTGCAGGTTCTTTCAATAAAGCAAAACAAAAAAGCCTTTTAATGAACCACCCATTAAAGGTTCTAAGCCTTTTATATGGCATTGCCCCAAAGAAACCTAAACACTTTTTCAGGGGTTGTATCATTAGTTAGAACATGTATGCACTTCATCAGTGAGAGGTTTGTGCTTTCATATTTTTTTGTCTGACTCAGAATTGGTTCATATTACATCAGTCTTATTGCAATGTTAATGCTGTTCCGAAATAGCAGCCTTTTTTACATGTAAACTAACTTCAGGTTCTGTGCCACTTTTTGAGTCACAAATTTGAGTATTTGACTCTTAGTGTCTGTAGAGGACTTTTAGTGATGCTTGCACTGTAACAAACTTTATACGTTTAGAAGAAAGAGCACTGAGTAAAAACAGGCACATACAAAAGGTATTGAATATGGATCATTATACCAAATCCATTCAAAGTCAGAGTTCAGTGTCCATTTAGATCTTTTAACTGACTTGGATTTCTTCTTTTTTTTACTTCCAAAATGGTGATAACACAATCAAAACTTTACCAAATGCTTTGGTAGTGATTGTTTCAATAGTGACAATTTTAGCAAATTTTGAGCAGAACAGTACATGACAGTCAGTAGATGACTATCAAACATAGCTTTGAATAGTGGTACATAACATAAAAACATAATGGTTTTTATTAAAATACAAAAACATTTCCCTAATTTCAGAAAATATGTGTTTCGTTTATGATAGTTCTTAATGTTATACACTGATTTTCAGTGAATTTGTTACACAATTTCTTTAAAGCATTGGGATCTAAGTGCTAAACATGTGGCCATGGTTGACAAGGATGCAATCTCACTTTCTGCTCTAAAATGCAGGGGTATGGCTAAAATATGACTCAGCCTATGGACTAAGACTGTGTTTTGTTATTGACTCTAGTTGAATTTTTATTTAAAATTTAAAAGCATGATAAATCTAAATCTTACCCTTAAGAGAAATACAAAAACATATATTTAATAATGCATTTAACATAATTTTATAAAGTAGTACTATAATTAAATAAAATAGATTTTAGATAAACAGATTAATATATATATATATATATATATATATATATATATATATATATATATATATATATATTTATATATATATATATATATATATATATATTTATATATGTATTTATATATATATATATATATATATATATATATATATATATATATATATATATATATATATATATATATATATAAAAGCATTATTTTCACAAGTTGAAAATTATGGGCTAGGATTTGGGACAGACACCTCCCATTTTTTTACTCTGGGAACACAGTTACAACTACTTCAGTAGAAAGGTCCATGTACTCACCAAGTACACCCCATGAAAAGTATTCATCCTCAGGGGAAAAAGATTTTACATTTTAGGGTAATGGGTACATTTTTATTTGCTCTACTTACTCCAGAAAAAAAACAACCTCCACACACAATAGCTATTAGCCAGTCAGGGTAAACCATCTGCTCTCAGACCTGTTCTTTAGTGGGTCGGCTTGGCCAGCTTTGGTGACCTGCTTTGTCCTTATTTGGTGGTAACAATTTTCAGAGGATGTGAAGTTGCAAAATATATCGCAGCCACACTAATCTTGGCTTGATAGCTCGTTCACCCCCGTGAAAGCGACACACGCACACATGCTGCTCTGCTGGCTACGGTAGCTGTCCAAGGTGCTGAATCACACCGCCCACAGCACCACAGGCGCTCTCCATGGTGCCGATCCCTAAAGGCCTATTGCAGCAAAGTTTCAAGTCCTTTTGAGTCACAACTTCCTAACTATCAGCCCAGAGCAGTTTTGCAATGTGTTTCTTGATCAAATAAAGTCAGCTAACATAATAATAATAATAATGATAATAATAATAATAATAATGATGTTCATACTAAACCATATAATAAAATGATGTCATATGGACTAGCTCAGTTATCCAAACAATGAGGAAAGATATAAATCAATAGAGGATAGAGGATAAATCAAAAGAGGAGGAAGGATGAGGCTGACTTTATTTCTATGGTGTGCTCTGTATTTTAATGCCTTTCTTGACTGAATCTGAAGATACTTGACCCAAGGAATCATTTGAATATTTTCAGTGAGTCATGTAGCACGTGTGAATGTGTGTGACAATAACGTAAATGAAGTGAGTTCATCCAATTCACAGCACAAAGCAAATAAAAAAACAGTTAGATGACTCACACAGATTACATAAAGTTCTCTTATCCTGTCTTTATCTCTTTTAGTCTCATCAGTCCCCTCGGGCCCCACCAGCCCTAACCCCTCATCACCCCTCATCCCTCCCTCATCTTTTACAGCTACTGATCCTTCACCCTCTCCACCCTCTCATCAAATTACACTCTAAATTACAACCAGTCGTGTGTGTGTGTGTGTGTGTGTGTGTGTGTGTGTGTGTGTGTGTGTGTGTGTGTGCGTGTATGTGTAAAAACAGCCAGTTAGTACAAGATATTCATTTTTCAGAAGAAATTTCTGAGGGGATTAGATAGAAGATAATCCACTTACACAAGGAAGAGAGAAATTAAACAAAGAGGTTTTTAATAATGGATTTAAAACATGATTACTAGATCTAGTCAAAATGATACTCCTAACAACCTGGCAAGACCTAGTAGACCACGAAAACTGCCTCTATCAAATTAACAGTGCAAACAGACAGTAGGAGAAAATAAAGCTCCACTCTTACATCAGATCTGAAAAAAATCCAGGTGTCCATCTTTCCAATGTGAGAAGACAATTCAACTGAGTCTGAAAGGATGTGTAGCTGCCAAGACGCTGTTACTGAGGAAAGGAAGTAGAAACAAAAACAATGTTTGTGATTACTTGGGTCATGAGAAGCAGAAAATACAAAGATCAAACTTTGGAGAAGTGGAAAAATATTTCTGCAGATTTCTTTGAAAAACTGAAAGCAAGTCCCCTGAAAAGCATTCAGTGGGAAGCTATAACAATGCAGTGGTAAGCTGTAATAAAGGCAAAGTGTGGAGATGCTAAATAATGAAAGATTTCACATTGTATTTAGTTGTTGAGGCTTCTGTGTAATGTTCTGTTAAAAGTATGTTTTCTACCATAACTTGTACTTAATATCTGTTTTGACTGGAAATGTGTGTGAGTATGGGTGTGTGTGTGTGTGTGTGCGTGTGTGTGTGTGTGTGTGTGCTCTAACTCTGCCGTAACAAGGCGTTCAGAGGAAGCCTTTGAAGTATTTTGATGTTCTTTTGCCACTCTCTTGGCTTTTTCATAAATAGGTCAGACGCTCTTGCATCCGAGCAGTGGGCGTGCAGTCTGCTTCTCTACTTTTCCTTTCTCTGAGACTCATCCTCTCTCCTTCAGCCTACTCATCTTTAACGAGCTTTTGCAATAGAGCTCTAAAATTTTCTGTGTGAAAAGCCCTCCCTGAAGTTGACTTGACTGGAGAATCATTTATTTACACCTAGAGGGGAAAAATACTATCACATAAATGCATATTTTGATGTAAATGATTGATGCTATTTCCTTAGTAGAAGGAGTACATTGTGCAGTTTGGTGTAATCACAGAGAACTTCAACATTAGCTCTGTCTGTGAGCTGCTGGAAGAAAATGAAACATTTCTCTTGGCCTTTCAGCTGTGGTTCCTCTGCAATTCTGTGATTTGTTCTTGTTTATTAATTGTTTTGTTTTGTCAATTGTGCTAGATCTATCTGAGGCAGTGTGCTACTTTTAGAAATGCATCACAGAAATCTGTGAGTTTTGATTATTTTGTACAATCACAAAATGTGCCTTTTGATTACTTGAGTGTTACTTTGTTGACCGTTTATTAGCTAAACTTGCTGCTGACAGCCCTACAGTGGGGAAGCACAGTGTATGTGCTGAGGCAGTTTCTTCACACTATCTGCTACAAGAGCTTTCCACTACAGTGGCAGGTGGTTAACTGCCTATAGACTGTTCATTTGCATGTTCTCAGACTGCAGACTAAGACAGGATTCTCCTCGCTTTCTCTGTGCCAGAGGTGAGGAGAGAGATTCTGGACCGGCTCATTGTATTAAAATTCACATGCACATAAACATGCACTAACTTTCTCATTCAAAGCGCATACAGCTCTTGGACACATTTCTGCAAAGGACTGACTTTGCTACCAATGCAGAAAACATCTAATCACAAGTTATAGACATAGGTCTGTGTCTAAATGGTTCAGAAATTACTTCATTTTTTCTGGAATGCATATTGGTTTTCTACCAAGACTAAGAAAAGGCAAAGGCAAACCCTTATTGTTTTATTATATATATATAAAGCAGCAAATCAAAATGTAAGAGCAAATTTAAATATAGACTCAAATACTGACTGGCCACTTTTTTAGAAACATGCCCTTGTATGCTTTGCTTGTGAACAGATGGAGATTATACACATAATCTGGATATATTTGAGCACAACGCCCACTGTCATGCCACTATATGTCATGTTGGATTCACTGCTATGTTGATCCACCACTTATATAATATCTCTTAAAAAATGAAACTGATTGATGAGGTAAAGGGTGACTGAAACTGCATGGCATGCAACATTTATAAATTGGACATATAGGGTAGATGGACAGTAAGGACTCAGATCTTAACAATCAGAACTCACTAATCTAGCTCAGATTTTACTAAATCACAGATCACATTCCTTTAAAACATTAAAACCTCAGCCGGATTTGCTGTCATACAGTAGTGTCAGTGTTAAGTAAGCCACAGGGGAGGCCATGATTCTGCTGCAAGAGGTGCTCTTCATTAAATACATTCACAGATGAGGCACATACAGAGTACTGAAGCCTTGGGGGAGGTCACCGCTAGCCGCACACTTCACCCTGATGCCCCCTTTGCATACTAAACCCACACAGCTAAAGCCACATCCCAACCCAGAATAACTAATCCATCTAACTTTAATTAACAACATATACAACATTAACAAACAACATATAATGTCTAATGTCCCTTTTCAGGAAGGCGCACACGTGCGATGAGACTTTTCCCTCCCGCGCTCATTGAAACAAAGTCTAGCTACAATATAGTTGCTATAGAATCTACAGACTAAGCAACCTTTTCAAGTTGTTTTGCTGCTTTCCTTTAAACACAGCTGTTACTGAATGCAGTTTGAGTTCTGTTCTTCTAAAGGTGAAAGTCTTGTTATTTAAAGCTGTGTTGAACCTGACAGGTTGTAGTAGGGTTTAATTTTGTACACTGCAATGCTTGCAGCTAATAATGAGACTAAAATTATCTACTAAAGACTCAACTAGGACACACACACCAGAGACTCGACTCAGTTCAGATTCACGCCTCTGATACCCGAGACTCAACTCCCTTTCGCACCCTAGAGATTTGAGACTCAGAATCACATGAAGCAACTTGTGAACATCTTGTGACTCACAGACATGATATCAACTTTTGATTTCTTCAGCAGCAAACGTTTTATTAAACGTCTGGAAATATGAACAGCTACACAGTTACTGAATAGGCAGAAGAAAAACATTATACTGGTCCAAGATATATAAATCAACAAGTGCAGAAAATAAAATAATTTAGAATTATGCACTGTCAGAAAAAAGGCAATGTATCAGTGGTTAAAAAAAAAAAACAAGATAAAAGAACCTTCTAAGGTACAGCAGTGTTCTTAAGGAACAAATGTGTGCTTTAGTTTTTCCCAGATATTTCCCCAAAATATGTATTTTCGTGTCATTTCATAATTCAGTATTTTAAAATAAAACAAAATAAAAAGCCTGGTATTTAAAGATACTGAAGATGTACCATTGAGTATAATGCCCCAATGACAGTTCAGTACCTTTTTCCTGATAGTATAGGTTTTATACGACTAACTCCTTGGATTTTAACAAGAGCAAATCAAAGGAGACAAAAACTAAAAGGGTTCTATTTCTGCATGCATATTTTCAGAGAAACTGCTCATGAGGTGAGACACTTTGATGTCTGCTCTCTTTTCATTTGTGGGTTCCTCGCTATACTGGAAAGAATATACTTAAGTCTATAAGAAATTTAATCTGTTCTTCTTTTCCCTCAACTTGGCTGAATTTGCCCCAGTCTCTCATGCTGCATTCCATATTGTTTCGCAGGACAAAGGGATTCACAGAGTGGATTTGTCACTGTTTGTGATTCCCTGGCTGTTTGCTCTCCTGGGATGTCCTGGCTGCGCATGCATGTTGAGCATGATGAACTCTGCAACTCGATTGTTTCTAAACAGAGCACATTATCAGTGCGCCCCCTTCCTCCCTTTGGAGATTGTTAGCATCTCATCTTCACACTGGGCAAAATAAATCAGAATGAGCGAAGGCACTTGTTTTTAAGTCGTCAGACAGCAGCTTATGTAAGCCGTGGGGAAAGAGGGATCAGATTGATTGTTGGAGTTGACTGAGACGCTTTGGTGAGTGTGAAGAACAGGATAAATCCTGTTAAAAGAAATCTCCATAACGCCTGGGCTTGCCACCAAGCCCGTGCCAGGCCTCATAAGCACTGTGCTCAAGGTTACTGAACACTGCCTGCTGCAGCGATAGGACTGGGAGGGGAGGTTATGGAAGGGAGGAGAAGGAAGGCTGTGTTTGTAATTACTGGCTGCACTTTCCTCCAAGCCTGCTCCCCATTCCCCCTACTGCTTCTTAAACTCTGGATCCCAGTCGTGGGGCCTGGATGTGGGCCACGCTCAGATGCTACTCCCCCTTTCTGGCCTTGCCCAAGCTGGTAAAACTGAACACAGCCAGTTCCATCCTCATGCTGGGCTCCAACTGCACTTTTAAAAATGAAGCATCCAAAAAGGGATGTTTGGAATGATGCCGCTAGGCGAACCAGTTTCGGTTCACCAAAAACACCCATCAAAGGATTGTTATTAAACTAATGTAAACAATTCCTTCCTTATGACATTTGAGTTAGCTAGTTACTTTTGCTCAGTGAAACATATTATTGGTTAATATTACTTTTCTAATGAATGCTGGTGCAGTGATGGAATTAAACATCAGAAGATGTTTACAAAGTCTGTATTTCAATATAGAATTCAATCAAGGAAAACAAGAATTCTGTCTTTTAAATGTCTCTTAATTCATGATACACCATGATTAATATGACCAAGGATATGAACTAAGGTAGAATAATGTCAATTTGGATATCAGGTTGAGGCTTTTTTGTAGATGAGATGTATGAGTGTTATAAACATTGAAAGAACCTCAGATCAAGGTAATATATCAGTTAAAGGTATGCCCCAGAAGGTTGCAGAAGGATGCATCTAAGCCAAACACTATTTAGGATCCTTTATTTTCAGCTCATGCATCCAAGTCTCCACTTCAGAAGTTATTTAGCATCTTAAGCTCCTTTGTCTGTCTACACCGTACAGCTTATTATCCAGTAATGGCATGAGAAACATTGCAAAATGATTGAGTTATTATTAAGTTATAGGAATGAGCGATGGAATCCCATTTAGAGATGTAGAGCAAATTGCCTGAGCCTCACCACATAGATTCAAATTTTAAATGCCCTTGTCATGTAGTGTATATGATAAATAGACAAATAAAACATCTTTGGCTTGGATGTCTGCACCAAACAGGGCTAGGTTTCCCAAAAGCATCTTAGCACAAATATGAGTATCACAATGAACACTATTTCTCAGTTAACATTAAGATTCACATTGAGATGCTTTTGGGAAATGGGGTCTCAGTGAGTGAATATTAAGGGGTTAAAGTGGAAGGAGACAACTGCATAATTTCAACAAAAGACCCCAGCTGAGCCAGAGTCAGGCAAACAGTTATCGAGGGCAAGAGATTTGTCTGGGTTCCTTCTTTTTGGCACAATGACAAAAAGAGCATTTGAAAATGGCACCAGTGGACAGGAAAATAAAGACGCCTTAACCCAGCATGGGTATCTCTTCTGGCGATCTTTGTAGTGTAACAATCCTGTCGTGTTCCAGAGAGGATTAAATGGGCTTTAATGGCAGGCTTGTTTCTGTATTTCCTAGAATGTTTTAATCTGCAAGAATATCCCTTTCTTTTGAGGAATTATGTCGGATTTTCTCCTGCCCTCTATGTTCTGCTTAATGGGGAGTTGGGGAGATTGGGACAGAATGTCAGGAAGCAGGTGTTCAGTTTAGAAAGAAATTGTTCTTCTGCTGCATCTGAGACTTTCACTTCTACAATAGCATGTCTAAGCTCGTGCACAATAAGCAAAGTCACTTACTGTACAATACATTCTCATAAGAGAACTGCCAGAACAGCTACGTTTAACATTTTCCTTATGTCCATTTTCAATTACCAGGGTTGCTAACTAAGTCCCTTCAGCAGACTAAGACGTATCCTTTAATGCACAAAAGAAATTTTCTTGCCAGTGGCCGATGAAGTTGTAGTGGTACAGACATCAAAACAAATTAATTGCCCTTATGCTATCACCCAAAACAAATGTCGACAGTATTAAGCAGCTGTAGAAGTGGTAGAATGACTCTCTGACAAGCAAGCTCACTGTGCCATAAATCACAGAGGAGAGCACTGTCACAATCAACACTGAAAATATCAGTGATTTTTACTTTTCCACAAAGCGTTTTGGCTAAAATGTCAGTCACTGCACCTGCCTTGCACCCTGTCCTTGCATTGTCCGTGCACAATAGTACCTTTGAGTATTAGCAGGAGTCTTTAATGATCAAGGTTGAGTCATAAAGAGTCATGCTCTGCCTATGAATGGTTGCAAATGACAAATTATACAAATTGTGAACAGCAAAGAATCTCCCTGTGCAACCTGAGGGAAACATAACAGCCTTCATTTACATTTACATGTAATTTCCCATTGGCTTGTAGCACTGCATACAGAATCAATCTTTCTAACTTCATTTTCAATATATTAGGGAGATGGAAGAAAGAAAAGAGGGACTATTGATTGGCTGAGCAGTCATTGCGTCTCTGCAGAGATGTTGCACTTCATGTGAATGAAATGAAATTGGTGATTCTTTTTAGTGTGTGTGGGGGGAAGAGAAAACAGTAATGGCTGTTTCATCAAACTAAACCATGACTGTCACAGAACATTGTTTACAGTCGACCCAGACAGCATGTCTGAGGGTTTGTCACAAACTAGCTTTGTTGCTCTATCTGGGTGTGTTTACGTTTTCTGCAGGTTGAGATAAAACACCTTGTTTTCAATATAAAAAACATTTGTAGTCGCTTCATGCAGGCCATTTAGTGATAGATGTCAGCATCTACCACACCGGTCAGTGACAAATAAGGCTTTCAAAATGACCATTTGTAAGAATCTTATTAAAAAGAATGGGATGTGCATTTTTGTATCTGCAAGATGTAAGATTGATTCAGTGTGTTGATGAATGTTTCATAACTTTTATAGTGGTATGATTTTTTTAACACAAGCATCAATTTTACCACCCAGAAAATGTTATATATTAGATATATTAGACATAACCAAAAGAAACATAGACTAAACACAATAACAGAGACTTTGAAGTATAATGGCAACCAGAAGAACAAACAATACCATACAAACAATACCATACAAAGACCAAACAATTCAAACAAAGACCAGCGAGAGACTAGGGAAAACACAGAGCATAAATAAAGGGACAAGTAACGAGACACAGGTGGTTAAAAAGAGCTTAACAAACAATCAAGGGCAGGGTCTGGAAACAAGGGGGCAGGACCAGGAAGGAAGCAAAACAAAAGCACATGGACAAGACCAAAACTAAAACAAAAGCACATGGAGGACTGGGAGGGGCCAATCGTGCCAATCGAGACACAGGAGAACACGGAACAGGAACTGAAGGCACAGAAACAGGAGCAGAAACAGACTCAGAACAGGGAACAGGAGACAAAGACGCAGGAGACACATGGAGACATGTCTAACTCGGGCTGCTTAGAAACAGCCGGAGTTTTGTCCCAACGGAACAACCACATACCGGAGTCTCACTTTCTCACTTCATCCTTGGTTGGTTGGTCTTTCTGTAACACTTGGGAGCGATGATGAGGCGGACGCATACGCTGAGCTAAGCTCAGGGGCAAATCCATAATCAGGGTCAAAATGGTCCAGAGTCACAGAGCCAACACGAAGAAAATAGGGAAAGACATAACGCAAAGGAAGACAGGATCAACAAAAAACAGAGGCCAGAATAACAAATACCATACAATACCATACAAAGACCAATAAAGACCAGCAAACTAACAGGGGAAAACACAGGGCTTAAATGCAAGGAAACAACGAGGGTTAACAATACACAGGTGATTAACACAGGTGATAACAATCAAGGGCGGAGTCAATAAACAAGGGGGCAGGACAGGGAAGAATCAAAACAAAGAAAGCACATGGATAAGACCAAAACAAAACAAAAGCACATGGAGAACTGGGAGGGGCCAATCAAGACAATTTAGATCTAACTAAATTTCTCTTATGTGGTTGAATGGTCACACCATCTGCCATCTTTAGTCTTTGGGAGGCATAAAGGTTTTAAAAAATGCACTGGTACTGGAAATGCATTGTAGAATGTTATTTATGCCATGCATTTACTAAAATATTCTATTAGAAAATAATGGATGTATGTCATGTCATTGATCCAAATTCATGAAATATAAGTTTGGTTTTGTGGTCTGCCTCCAAATAAAAAGGATCAGATGCTGCTTTGTGGGTACTGAGTGAAGTCTGCTCTAGAATAAATTTGCCAATATTAAACCCTATAATCAGATTACAAATGTTGGAAAAAGGTATCAGAAATGTTCCTACCTGATTAAAATGTTTTCTTCGATCTTCAGACTTTCTGCTTTGTGACATTGTGCTCCTTTCATGTAGTTATACATAATATGATAGTATGTTGGTTTTGCACCATTTAAAGAGAAGAATAGTTTAAAAGGTAGAAGTAGTAAATTTCACCCTCTGTGGGGGTTGAGATGAGGGAGGTTTGAGGAATGTTTTAGGAATGAATGCTGATGGAACTGATGGAAGTAAGAGAAGGCAGAAGTAGGACAGTGTGATGTTAAGCTGTTGGAAGATGGAAGGTACCTGAGCCGAGTCTCTGGGAAGCATAGAGGGGGGTGGGGAGCTCTAATGGTGGATGTATATTAAGCAGCTGTCCATCTGTGCACTGTATGATTGATGGCAGAAGACATGCTTCATTTCCAAGTCAAGCTGAATCATTCAGGGAACTTCATATTGTTTCAGGGTCCAGTCATGGGCATGATTGCAGGAGGAAAATTGGACTATTTTCATGGGACTAGATCATCTGAATGAACATAGGTGCCCGACTCTCCCCGTTTTTGCTTCAGCTTGAGATTAGGGGTGTTTGGTTCCTAGCAGAAATGCACATCATTGTTAGATGTTTGACAGCCATCAGTCAAACCTAATTAAAATGCTTAGCCAGTTTTGACTTTTTTATTCAAATGTTCATGTCAAGAAGCTTTCCTCAGGTGTCAGAGTGCCTTCACCATGTGCATGTGTGTGATGAAATAGCTCATTATTCATGCTCAGCCAAGGAAGCCAGAAGGCCCGGGGTGTTGGCAATCTCTTATCAAGAGATTGATACAGATCTTTATTAGTGAAAACAAATCATACACCTGGAAAAGTCCAGTGGTCCCCCCTGCCATTAAAAAAATTCTCAGCAAAATGGATGAGATGAGTGGTGAGACTGGTTTAAACTTCCTTGACCGTTGTCTTTGAAAATACAACCTCATTTCCAAAAAGGTTTTGACGCTGTGCAAAATATAAACAAAAACAACATGTAATAATGTGCAAATCACTTACACCGTGTATATAATTGAAAATAATGACAACATATGAAATGTTAAAACTCAGAAATTCTATTGTTGTTTGAAAAATATATGCACATTTTGAATTTGATGCCAACAACACGTTTTAAAAAATTTGGGATGGCGGCAACACAAGGCTGGTAAAGTTGTGTAATGCTAGAAACAAAAAAAAACACCTGGTAGTTAATTGGCAATGGGTCAGTAACATGATTGGGTATAAAAAGGCATCCCAGAGAGGCTGAGTCTTTCAGAAGTAAAGATGAGGAGGGGTTCACCATTCTGTGAAAGACTGCACAATCAATTTAAAGAAATTAAAGAATAATGTTTCCTGACATGAAATAGCAAAAACTATGGAGAATCATGTATGTAAGGGACAAGGCCAAAAACCAGTATTGGCTGGCCACGATCTTTGGGCTCTCAGGCGGCACTGCATTAAAAGCAGGCATGATTCTGTAGTGGAAATCATTGCATGGACTCAGAAACATCACCAAAATCAACAACTTCCAAAAATCACTGTTTTTGAAAACAGTTCATTGCTGCATCTACAAAGGCAAGTTAAAATGCTAAAATGTAAAGATGAAACCTTATATAAAAAGGATCCAGAAACGCTGCCACCTTCTCTGGGCCCAGGCTCATTTAAAATGGACTGAGGTGAAGTGGAAAAGTATCCAACAAATCAACATTTGAAATCCTTTTTGGCAATCATGGACACTGTGTCCTCAGGACTAAAGATCACGCCGCTTGTTATCAGTGCACAGTTCAAAAGTGTAAGGGATCAGCGAGTTCCAGATGAGTGTGGATCAAAGCAAGAGAAGTGGGTTTAATTAACTAGTCAAGTTTTACACTGGGTTCAAAACAAAAGCACTAATAATCCAATAATCCAAAATGCAACAGACACAGGTGAAAGCCTTCAGTAATCTGGTGACCGAGATCGCTGATAGGTTCGGAGCCAATTGTCACTAGTCACATGATCCTCTGTTGACTCCTGGGATATGGAGTTCCTCCAGGACTCCAACCTGACAGGGAAGTTTGCAGTCACATGTCTCATCATGGCTTCGCAACACTGGTGTAGTCTCCCTGAGGCATGACAAAAAGCAAGCATTCATGATGGTCTAGGGATGCATTAGTGCACATGGAATGGGTGTAGTGCACATCTGTAAAGGCAACACTAATTCTGAATGATACGGACATGTTTTGGCAACGTGTGCTGCCATCCAGACAACGTCATTTTCAGGGAAGGCCTTGGTTGTTTCAGCAAGACCATGTCAAACCACATTAGGCATGTATTACAATACTGCTCGGTAATAAAAGAGTCCAGGTGGTAAACTGACTTGCCTACAGTCCAAACCTGTCCCCCACTGATATCATTTGCCACATTATGAAATGAAAAATAGGAGATCCAGAACTGTTGAACAGCTGAAATCCTTTAACAAGCAAGAATGGGAAAACATTTCACTTTCAGAACAGTGTCTCCTCACGTCCCGAACACTAACAGAGTGTTGTTTAAAGAAGAGGTGATGAAACACAGTGGTAAAGATGCCCCTGTCCCGACTTTTTTGGAATGCATGGTTGCCACTCCTGCACCATATCCCCTCTCACTCCACTTGAACGTGCATAAATCACCATGGCATTGAGACTTCAAAAATCTGTCCCCCTTAATGTCTAATTTGCTTATGATGTGATCACACACTTATTAAATTATGGTTCTTCAAGGTTTCTTTAGTAAAGAAAATGGTTCTATATAGAACCTTGAATTCAAAGAACACTTTGCATTATTATAAGGTTCTTCACATCATGAAATGTTCTTCAGATTGATGCAGAATGTGCTGTAGATGGTTCTATATAGAACCTTTTTGAAAAGGGTTCTATATAGCACCAAGAAGGTTCTGCTTATGATATCAGGCTTGTTACACTTGTTACACTTTGAAATGCATCATGAAATGTTATTTAGATTGAAGGAGAACGTGCTGTAAATGCTTCTGTACAAAACCTTCTTGAAAACAGTTTGATATAGCGTCAAAAAGGTCATTACAATAGCAGAACCCTTTCAGAGAAATATAGAACCTTTTTTCAAAAAGGTTTTTTCTACATTACATTCTCCATCAATCTGATGAACCCTTTCACGATGCAAAGAATCCTTTAATCATGCAAAGGGTTCTTTGAATGTTCATGGTTCTATATACAACTATTTTCTTTACTATAGAATGCTTGAAGCACCATCATTTTCAAGTGTGTAGAATAATACTGACTGAACAAATAATGTTAGAGCTACTGCAAAGCCCTGTTTTATAGAAACTTTGTACTTCCTGATCACAAAGACAGTAGCACAAGCAGTGGTAAATATGTAGACACATACCCTATATGTCCAAAAGCTGATAGACAGTTGCTCAGCCAGTGTTTCATCTGAAATCAGGGGTATTAACAAGGAGTTTGTCTCCCCTTTACTGCAGTAACAGCATCTACTCTTCTGGAAAGCCTTTAGAATACCTGTTGGAACATTCCTGTTGTGATTTAATTGCATTATGCCACAAGAGCATTAGTGAGGTCAGGCAGTGAAGTTGGATGATCAGTTCTGGATCACAAATGCCACTCCATCATTTCAGAGAACACATTTCCACTGCTCCACAGCCCAGTGCTGGAGTGCCCCTCCAGCCCTTGCTTGGCATTGAGTCTGGTGACCTTATGTAGGCGACAGGATTAAATAGTTCACATATGTGTCCACAAGCATCTATGTTATTGAACTTTCATACATGAACAACTAAAAAGAGTGCACATCTCTGGACACTGGACCTCCAGGACCAGCAGAAGTTGATAGTTTCCCTACTCAACACATCGACTAAACCAGGCAATTATCAGAGTTGAATCAGATGTTTGCATAGGTACATCAGTAAATTGTGTTCGCCCTCCAGGACTGGACTTGTGCACCCCTGGTCCAGATACTTTTTGGTTCTCCTGATGTGCTTAGGTATGCTTCTAGATCACTTACATCTTTATTTTACACTGACACATAGCCTACATACCAGCTTTGCAGGTTACGCATTCTGCCTCCCATGGATCCCAAAACGAAAACACAGAATTTTTTTTCTGTAATTCATCTGTGAATTTACTTTTGCATTTGGACATTTTTAAGTTGTTCAGGCATTGATGAGAAATCTACTGCTCGTTTTTTGGCTATTGCTGTGGCAATGATGTAGTTTGACTGTGAAGTGTGTGAAGGGTGTTTACATGACAGACCACTGTTGGCATTTGAGAGAGCAGGACCTAAAGAGAAGAGTCAAAAAGTCAAGGGCAAAAATGTACACAATGAAAGCAAAATGACTACGTCTGAAGAAAACAAAAGCCATATCCCAGACAATTTTGGTGATTTAGAAATCCCAGCTGGACACATTTGTGAGGTCCCAAAAAGAGGACATGCCTAGAAAAAGAGGACGTATGGTCACCCTACATTAGAGGACGTTTGCATGTACCATTATAAATGTTATAAATATTGCACTCACCCATTACACCCACTATACATTCATGTATAAAATCATGAAATGCTACCCAGAAATCTGGCACTAGCTTTTGATTAAACTCTACTCAAAGATACACCTGTATCAGAATTACCTGCGTAATTGTGTGCCCATGCAGATGGCATGAATTTAATCAAAAGTAAATGTCTAACTTTATTTGGCACACACCTGAGGGATATGCACACCATAGTTCTGGAACCATGGGTCTATAACATCATGTAAATCATCGCTGTCAAGAAAAAAAAAAAACAAGTATTTGCATTTTTGGTGATTTTTAGTTTTGTACATACTGTAAGCTCAGTAGCTGCCCTTTACATGCTGTAAAATAGCTTGGAATAAAATCACATTACATTAACTTACATTAAAAATAAAGAGTATTTTACCCTCTCCTGTAAAGTTGCCATTTTGGAGATACATGTTTTTCTTTATAGAAAGCAATGAAATATTAACCAAAATATAAACAAAAATTAAATATGCAATCTTCTTTCAATACACAAACAGGTGTTTTGATTTTCCAGCCAATTCTCCCAGCTTAGGAGTGAGATGGGAGTATAAGGATCTTGGGCAGGAGCTGGTATGGACTTATTACATAGCAGGAAAACAGGTTTTTTTCCCTTGCCCTTCAGCTGACCATTGCCATTATGCTCTTGAGCAAGGCACTTCATCTTCAGTTGCTCCAGGGTCACTGCAAAACGGCAGCCTTGTCTTTTCTAGCCCTTCAATGGACCACTTTTCCAGCCTTTCAACAAGCCACTGACTGCTCAATGGCCCCACCATGATTAAATAAAATACATATTTTTATTTATGGAAGTGTTGTGTGATAGGCATGCTATTTTTCTTATTAAGTTTTGGCAACCAATTTCACTATGATAAATATGACTGTTTTCTTTTCCATACTGAGAGATTAATAGAAGTGTCAAAATGCTCAAAAAGTGTAAACCAAATAATTTGTCTTTGTGTGGACGTAATTGTAATACTTTTTTTCAGTTCAAGATAAATATCTGTTTATCATTAGCTTTCTACTGAAATGTCAAACTTTTCTATCAAGATCTATTTAACACTATTACTAAATTAAATATCATCAGTGATATTCTACATAGCAGATGTCTTGTGGTTCCTTGAGTAGGAAAGTTATATTTCATGCTGTTTGTGACAACTGGAAGTAGACACTAGACAAAAAACAATCGTAGATTGTCAGCAGCAGTCAGTAAGATTAATATATCAAATGGTGTCTGCAAAGCAGTAGGAGAAAGTTACTTTTAATGAGTTAACATCAGTCTTTCTCTTTTAGATGTAGCAGACACAGTTCTTATCTTCCTATTGTGTTATAAAGAAAGTGGGATTGTAGGCAACATATGCTTTGAAACTTCTTGATGTTGGATTATAACGGCACCTTCAAACTGTGAGAATAACATTTCTCAAATGTGTTATGTGTGTTGAAATATATCTGGCACTGGTGACAAAATAAATGACGCTGTTTCAAATAAATCCGGACCATCACTGAATTCATTATGGAAATCCAATCTCGGAGGTATCTATTTCATCCTGACATCAACATGAGCCCATCTTTCTTTTTTGCTGATGTAAATTAAGCTGGACTGAATCACCAGCTTAATGTTCCTCTCTGATACTCAATAGTCCTGAGGCACACATTAAGTTTATCTGTGGACTATTGGAAATATATACTGCAGTGACAGTGGTGGATAGACCTAGATAAAGTCCTAAAATAGAATTCGACTTCTGGTCCAAAGTGTGTTTCCAGTCACCCAGTGTTCCACACTGACCTCTGGATTGAGTGTAACTTCGTGATAAAGTGAGGTGAAAATCCACTGACACTGCTAATAATTTCAGGAAAACTTTGAGAGACAGTACAGCACACTAAAAAATGCAGGCTTCTAAATGATTCTTGGCCTGGTAGAAAACTTTAACTTATTGTGAAGGTTCTCATGCTTTTTCCTTTGGCCATCAATCCAGTACAGAACATTCCAAGCCCTGTAACTTAATTAATAAGTCAACCTGAATGTAATCTAGAACGGTTGTGTTGAATCTGACAATTGATAATAATTAAATAAAACAGTCGCAGTGCCTCTATTTTGGCAGGCAATATGAAGTTCATTTAGCAGTGCTGTGATAGCTTGTGATGAGATATAACCGATCCAGCAAAGGCTGGAAATCACTTTTCAAATCTTATGTTTAAAGTGTGTTAACTGGTCTATTTGCGCGTATAACCTTAATTTAGTTTGATTTGTTGCTGTAGTGATAATAAATGAACGCTGAAATCTAAGCAGCTTAGATTTCCCTTTGCGTTACTAGTACCCTGTCCCAAATCATGTACTAGCATGCTAAATAGTGTGTAAAAATAGCCCATATACCATTAGAAGTACAGCAGTATAATAGGCGAAGTACCAAAGTGTCTGGTTTGGAATGAGACGTTAGATTAGCTATTGAGATTCAACAGCTACTCTGTTGTGCTGCTCGTTAGCTGCTCAGGAATCAAGCATCTCCAAGCGAAAGTTTAAGTATTTGTTGGATTAAGAATGTATTTATAGAGATAAATAAATGCATTTATTAAGGTGAATTATTGCATTTATTGAGGTAAATTGGTGCATTTATTTAGATAGATTCAATCTGCAGAACTACTTAAGATGGAACAAAAAATTCAAATGAGAAGCTGGTGAATAAGAATCTGACTTCAACTTTTTATATGTGTATGAGTTTATTATTTAATGATAATGATATTATGGTTTTTGCAGCTTTATCAGCCACTTTTATTATTTTTTTATAAAATATCACACATTAGAATATTCTGAACTCTGGAGATTTATGGCTATATGGATCCAGTCCACCAATCTAGCTCATTTTCTCCATGTAGAGTTTTCTAGAGATTGCCTCTAAAGTGTCTACATACTTTTTTATGTTCTTTGCGGTCATTCTGATATACATTTACATTTACAGCATCTAGCAGACGCTCTTATCCAGAGAGACTTACAAAAAATGGTTTGTCTATCTAGAGAAAGTATCTTTGTTAGTTACCAATAGGTTAGAGAGAAAGCTAGTCGTGAGTTCAGATACTACTAGAAACAAAACTTCACTGCTGATACCTTGAGAAAAAGGAACGGAGTTGAACAAGGAACAGTACAATACATACGTGCAGTACAATGCATTACAATCAATACTTAATTCAGAGCTCATTTAAGTGCTGTATAAAGAGATGTGTCTTCAGTCTGCATTTGAAGACACCACCTGGGTGCCAGTACAGAGAACAGTCTTGATGCTTGTCTTTCCACAAGCTGTACTCGAAGCTTGAAGGGCTCATGGTACAGTTCGAGATTTCACCATTGCCATCAAGTACTATAACTGTAACTTCTTGTTTAGGTCAGTTCCTGCTTTTGAATAAATAGTTTATAATAATAAAAAAGTTTCAGTAAAGGACCATCATTGGAAACATACAGTTCCACTGCACCAAATACCCAAATGTTTGTTTATAACTTTAGTGTGATTACAGGATTTAATTAGAAATGAAAAGTTTATGAACTATCTTTGGGTTGGTTTGACAAAGCCATAATGCTTCAAAAGTAGAAGCAGTTGTTTTTGTAGAACATTGTTTTTGACAACTTAATTGGGTTTACATAAAATTCCATGTAGCTGCTATGGTGTTGCTTTGCAGTTACAGTGGCATTTCAGCTTTTTGTTAAGGTGTTGCTTGGTGGTTGTTAGGTAGTTGCTAAGGTGTTCTTAGGCTCTTGCTGTGGTATTTCAGGTGGCTGTTAAGGTGTTGATAAGCCATTGCTATGGTGTCCCAGGTAGTTGCTGAGATGTTGCCAGGCAGTTGCTATGATATCCAAGAAAGTTGGTAAGGTGTTGCTATCGTATTTGCATGATAGTCACATAAGAGGAGTATCCAAAACATTTGGTTGCAGTGTATACTGACAGCAGTAGAATAAGAGGTATAAGCATTCTCTGTTATATGGAAGTGAAATGACTCTTTAAAACAAAGTCTGTACAGTTCTAGGAAAAGAAATATATTATTTGGTATAGGAAGGTGCTCATTTCTTGTTTAGAAAACAGTTCTTAAAAGACCACGTTGAAAGCTTTCAGAAGGCATTACATATGGACTATATAGGGGACATAAAGAAGTGATTACTTGAAATAATGATTTCTACACCAAAGTAACACACAATATTGTACACCAGGACAGAATAAGACACAAGGGAGGCCATGATGCCACCACAAGAAATGCTCTTAATTAAACACCAAGGCAGAAAGGCACAAAGCATTGAACTCACTGTGAGGTCACCACCAGACATTGGCTTTGTTCTGATGGTATTGTGTTGGGGGTTGGGCTACCATCAGCCCGATGCAAAATAACAGAAGTAACACATAACGCATCTTTACACTAACAATGACATTTAAACACATTGAAGTCCCTTATTATCGGGACATGCGCCTACCATTAGTCTCCACGCGTGACTGCTCACATGGCTACACAGCATGAACTAGATAGATAGATAGATAGATAGATAGATAGATAGATAGATAGATAGATAGATAGATAGATAGATAGATAGATAGATAGATAGATAGATAGATAGATAGATAGAAAGATAGTAGTGGATCGCCACGATATGTATCTTCAGTCTATGGCTGAATGCATAATGACACTCTTGAACATATGGTAGACTATTTGGTTGTAGAAGCTTTTATTTCATGACTTACACAGGGAATGGGGAATCATTTGATATTTAGCTATAGTGTCATGCCTACCAGCAACTGCAAATCCAAAACCAGAAACTGGATTTAAGATGTGGATAAAAGGCCTCGGGCATCACTCCAAAGAACCCTTTTTGGCAGAGTAGGGAAGATTAGCCTAACCCTATGTTATGCATGGATCACATACAGACATAAACACATTCTAGTCTGCAGATTCCCCTGCGTCTTATCCAAGAATGTCCTCTCCGGCTCAGAAAAGTGTTAAAACACCCAACGTGAGAGTGTATGAGAGCAGGATGAGGAGGAGAAGAAGAAGAAGAGAGGGAGAGATAAGAGGTGGGAGTAATGCCAGTGCTCCTCCTCTCTGCAGCCTGCATCTCTGGGGGAAGCATCTATCTGTGTTGTTTATCTATCTCCTCCTCTTGTCTCCCTAACGCTGCTCCTTTTATCAGCCTCTTCTCCTGCTCCCTGTCCTCCGTTGGGTACCGTTGCACTGCTGCCCCGCAATTTGTCCTTTCTCGGTTACATGTGCGAAGCTGGCTGACCGGCAATCTGCTCTTTGCGTGCCAAGGCTCTTGGTCCCTTCAGACACTAGGGGTCTTTTAAAAACATCCCCTCAAACAGGCTGTCCTCCAGCCACCTCAAGTGCAACAATGCCTAAAACACTTCTCCTGCCCATCCTCCAGGGTGCAACTGATGAAATTAATTGAAAAGAAAAGCAAATAGCTGCCCAACCATCCCAAGGTATTGTTATTATTATAATTAGCGGATGAAGTCGACGCTCCTGGCGTCCCATCAGCTTCCGGGCTAAAATACCTAATGAGGTGGCTTTCATTTCATGTCAGCTCCACTGTGAGGGAATCACTCAAATGAAGCAGAATGTGTCCTCATTTGGGATGTCCTAAGGAGAGGCTGACAGGGCTCAGATATGGTCAAGAATAGCCAAGTAGGGCATGGTGGATCATTAATACAATCCAATATAATGCACGCATTGGGACATACAGGGAAATATTTTTTTTTTCTTCTTACTTGTTTAATGCTTTTATTTTATCTTTCTGTTGCTCCCCTATTCTGCTTTTTTGTTTGCTTTTTTGTAAATCACTTTGTGCTTCACATTAATGTAAAGATGCCATCTAAAGATTATTTTCATTATTATTACAGCACCAGAAGAGCAACACCGTATCTTAAGCCGGTAAACAGAAATGAAAATTATGACAATGGCAAATGTGATAACTTTGCACGTTGTGCATTTTTACTTCGATCTAATCATCACCTCTGCTTCTCTTATACCTTTTAATTTGTGAATGCGATTTCATTGTCTGCCTCCATATACAAAAGCAAGAGGTGTGAGTTGGAAGCTGGGAATGTATTGTTTAGCACCTTGATGCTGTGCAAGTGAAACCTTATATGTAACACGCTGTATCAACACCTTGATTTCATAAGTCACTCAGAGAAATACTTTATTTTGTGTTTTGTGATGTTTGTGATCTTTGTTACTGATGCGTGTGGTTTTTGTAGAAGGAATGGACAAACAAGGGCATCACTAAGGCAGTTTTAGTGGGGCTTAAGGCGGGGTACCTAAAATTTATTAACGTGACATGAAAAGTGGAACCCTTGGTTCAGTCGCTCAAATCAGATCTCGTGAATTGTAAGCCAATTATATGACACCTGGAGGAGGGTCTCTGGTTTTACTTGCGTAACATTTGTTGACAACTGCTGAGGCTAAAAACAGGATTTTGTCTAAAAGCTCACTGAAAAAAATCATTATTTGAAATATATAATATACAGAATGAAACAATAGTAGATAATAGAAAGTTGAGAGTGAATATCCCCTCCTACAATATGGATTTGTAGCAATTTTTGGTCAGTATAGGTGGTTATCAGGTTTTTTATAGGTTGTTTGTTAGCTAGTTAACTTTGAGTGTACATGAGACAAAGAAAAAGGGTTAGGCTAACAATAACATTAGCTAGCTAGCAAGCTGACAAGCCAACTAGTTTAGGAATCTAAAGAAAAATTCTCTTTGTAGTGAGTAGTGATGCACCATTTTTTCAGACCAAGCACAAGTACATATTTTTAGTACTCGCTGATGTAACCTGTGCAGAATATCTGACTCTCATGGAGTCAGTAACACTTCTCTGAGTGAGCAGACCCTCCTTCACTGCATCTGTTCATTAGTGCAACACTGTACCTTCGGCTTATTTCACACTATCAGCAGGAATCAGAATATTGGGATCATTGCTTTTTTATGAGTATGAGTAAATGAGCACAGTATCGACCCAATACACAGCACCAGTATCTGTATTGATGCATCCCTAATAGTGAGAGTGTGATCAAGCAACATAGATAGAAATAACATTATTGACAGCTCGTTATATTCTTTGTTTTGTATATTTAAGTTGAGTATATGAAAACAGTGACACCAATATGTGCCATATATTGTTGTTTATAGTAAGTTAATGTCAGTGAGTGAGTCAGTTTACACTAAGTTAAAGGTCATGTAGTGTTGATCATAATGCAGTTTTATCTCGCTCAATTCCTCAACAATTTAAGATTTAACTTAAAGGAAAGCTTGGTTGAAGGCCAGTCAGGCTCATCATCTTGCATTATTCATTGAGTTGTAAATCTAAGTTTAATAAAATAATGTATTACTAAACACAGAAAGAGTGGGTGAGAAAGATGCTGAAGGACTTACAGGACTGAAGGAGCAGACGTGGAGGAGGTTAGCAATCAAAAAGAAAGCGAAGGAGACTTGTTTAAGCTTTCAAATAAAATTGATTCTGAATTTAATTGAACTGAGCTAAGAAAATATAACGTTTCTCACTTTGACCATGCAATTCTATAACCTAGTTTTTTAAGCAAGCCTACAGAGCAAGATCACACTCTTTCTGATTGCACCGAGACTGAACTTACATGTAATCTGTGTATTTGAATAATATATTTGGGACTTTGTAGCTTATCTGAGAGAGAGAGGAGAGAGCATTGCTTGACTTCAGTACCTTTGTTTGATCTGTGCCTGGTATAAGTGGATGGATATGGTGTTGAAATAATACTACCTATGTGCTTAATCTAAACTACAAAGTTAAGATCTACTGTGTGCCAATTTGACCAAATAGCCATTTTGATAGCATTTTGGCTGTTGCTACTCTAAAGGTTCATGATGAACAGACATTTTTGGGCCATAGAAAAATTCTCTTAGGTGACCATGTGCTCAGACCTCCCTAGTACAGAGTTAGTACCCCTCTCCATGAAATTCTAGTGACGCCCCAGGAAAAAACTGATCTGATCCCCAGCGATGCCATAGCCATCTGTGGCTAAGAATCCACATACCACTAGCACATACCACTATGATGGCCCTCCCTTTCCCCCATCACTCAATGTGATGTTAGCCAGTGTGAGCATCTGTTAGCTGATGAAACAGAATTGGAACAGAGCATCCAATGATGTTATATTAGCAACAGTTCAAAAAGATACAGTGGATAGCTTCACGTGTCTCCAAGGAAGCACATACTAGCCTTCAGCCCCAGCTTGGAAGCAACTTGTGATACAGTGAGGTGGGAATTGGCCAGTGTCCATGACCAAATTGAGGAGAAAACAGACAAAACAAAACAAAAAAAACAACAAAAACAAAACAAGTATGTTAGTGCAGTGATATTTTATTCCAAGTAATTTTAGACATTTTTGTTGGTGCACTTGCCATGAAGTGTTCACGTAATGTTTTTTTAAATGGTGCAAAAATGTTAAAATCTGCAATAATGGATTTACAAAGTTTTGATATGACTGCAAATAACTAACATATTAGTTTAGTCCAACCAAAAAATATGTAGTAGGGGAGCGTGGGAAACAACCTAACGTGGGGCACAATTTAACATGGACTTTTTATGTTTTCACACAAGGTCAAGCAGTATCTGCTTGTAGCCACATTACCACATCCCATAGCTATATTTTCCCAAGAAAATTAAGAGCAATTCATCAGCATTTTTAAAGACATCTGTGTCATAGAGTGTTTTCAGGGCATGTAAGTCATTTCTCTTTTTTTTTTTCGCTTACTGAGCTGTTTTTGTAAATGACAGAATCCAATCTTATATTACTTTAATCATCATCCTGGTGCCTACAATCTAGCACCATTTTAAAATATGAGACAAGCTTGCAGCAGTGCTAGCTGGGCTTAAGTACAACCTCCATAATGCAGGGTTAGTTGTTACACAACATTACAACTAAGCCATCTTAATAAACAAAGACAAAATAAATGTAGTCTTTTTGTTCCATATGCTTATACAGATTTTAAAATGAGACAGAAAACAGGGAATTTCTTCTGCTTTATTAGTATCTTCCAGATGTTGGTATTTTCATTTAAAATAAGTATATTAATGAAATTGACATTAACAGTAAAGCTGTAGTTATTTAGAAGCAATGTTCCATATTTTGCTGCTGTGTCATATGTGCTGTCCTTCACCGGACAGAATATAAATCTGTCATTGTTTGACACACAGTCTCCCATCAGTTTTCATAAATAATTTGGTGTGTCTCTTTGTGTGTGTCTATCAAGTGATCTTTTTGTCTTTCTAATAGATAATAAACCATTCGGTATGGCTAAAAAGTATATTTGCTTCTTAGAGCATAGAATCATATTGAATTAACTTCATTGGTGCTAAAAACTTGGAACCATATCTTTAAGTCAAGAACCACAGAGGAGCCTTTATTTTACATGTGTACTGAGTGCCTAGCTTGTTGGAATGAGGCAACCAGATGACCATAATCATTGGAGCCTGCATGCCTAGGTCAAGTCTTGGTCTGGACTGGAGTGTAGTTATATGGATGGGGCCGGCAGGGCATCTGTATCTCTGAGGACGTGTGCTGGATATCAGCTCTTAATTCATTTTAGTTAAACAGCTGTGAAAATGCTGAGTGAAAAGGAGGGAAAAAACTCAATTAAGAGCCAGCTGTGCAGTGTGCCTCACATCTCCCTCCAGCTCTCCCTGACATGCTCTTCTCTCACTCTCTTTCTCTCTGACTGTCTGTCTCTCTCCCATACCATCCTATTGCCTGCCAGTCTGTGGTACTGCTTACTGAGAGAGACATCCTCTACACTGCACAGCATAGTTCACAGTTGACTTTCTAGCATTAAAAATGGAAAAGATATTTGGAAGCGTCTCTTTTTGCTATAATGAACTTGAAATTGTAAATAAGCCTCAAGATATCTAATCTCTAGATTCTAGGTGACTGTGTCTAAACATGAGCAATCAATTGACCAAAAGTGCTCATTTAACAGATAATTGGGTTTAATTGCCTAATTATAGCGTGACATGGACAATGGACATAGAGGGCATGTTCCACTCTCACTCAAATTACCCAAGCAGGGACACCACTAGCAAGAAAGGCCTCAACTATTTCGATTTTTTTTCCCCAATCTCACTTAAATGTAGAGCAAGTGATATGTGCGAAGAGACAGCTACATACCAGAGCATGTATCCAAGTGTAGTTCCATCATAATTCTGAAAACAAAATGATTCCAAAAAAATGTGTTCATTTCTGTTACATAGTCTTTGCTACAATGGTGCAATTCACTTCAACATTATGAAGTTCACCTCTTATCTCTCTACCAATCACAAATCATTAATGAGGCTAAATTAAATGTGTGAGTGCAATGAAGAAACAAGTTAAGTTCATAGTACCCATCTTACTTGCAAAGCCAACATAGTGCTTAGCAAGCTAATTACAAGGAATTCTATAAATTCAGGTTCAATAATGGGGTAATTTGCATTTTGAGAATTAATCAAAATTGATTAAATCATTAACAGTATAATGCATCTTGCTCTGAGCTGCCGTAAATAGGAACTGGGATGATAAAAACAAAGGCCGTTTGCATTAGGTATAGTGACACCATTTATCACGAAAGCCTGGAGCTCGCCAATGAATATGAAATCATTTTAATCAGGAAAGCTCGATGCACATCAAAGCAATAGATGAGCCTCCCCCTTTTCCTCCCATCATCATAAACTGTGACTAAGTCAGACCTGATGAGATTCCCATCAAAATCCCTGAGACACTGCTTGTGCAGAGAACTAGATGTGATGCTAACGCTGCTACACCAAAAGCACTTGGCTAATGTTGTTCTGTGTGGAAATTGAATCGATATAAAAATCTAAAACATGAAGTTGGCTCAACAATTTAGTGCATTTAAAGTATGCTGGCAGAATACATTCTTGGCTTCTAGCATTCCAAAGCTCTCTGTGAGACTGGGTTTTTAGATAGTGTTGCAGTATGACATACTGAAATGCTCTTTCAGTACAGTATGGTGCGCAATTTACTACTATAACTCTTACAATTCTGCTAGCACACCTGTGGGATGGTGATAGTATGTTACTCCTACGCTAATGGCGATCTACTTGAATATTTTTTGACCGACATCCAAAGCTTGTTTAAAATATCTCTTTTAAGCATTAAAAATGTCCCTCACAACTTTCCATGTTTATTTGAAGCTTGTAACAGACATAGTAACATTATATTTTACCTTGTATGTAGCAATTTTACAGTAAAAGCCTTACAGCTGCTGCAGCTGTTTTTGAAAGAAACCTGGTTAGATTACTGTGCTGATTGAGAATCAGTGACATTTCTTCCAAAAGATCAAGGTGACATTTTTTTCTCATGTAATTGGACCCACTTCTTGTAATCCAAACATGTCCTAGTTATATTTGTGGTTAATGTGGCATGTTAGACCTTCAGTTTAGCTCCTAAAGTCCTGAACAATGAGAGAGCTTGATTGGCTGTGTTAACCTAGGGGGATCATTTTCACCTTTTGTTTTCAGCAAAAACATAATGAAATAGATTGTAACTATAATACTTGTAGAGTCATGTTTTTAATAGAAATGAATCAAAAATCTTTTCATTTCACAGAAATCATTATGTCTAGAGGGGGTGAACTTTGCTTATTTGAAGGTTAATATTTTTATTATGTGATAAATAATTGTTATCATAACTATCATGATATCATAACATATCATAACTAAATCACTGAAATGAATACTATACCAGAAAAAATCTTATCATTAATGTAACTTAATGTAACAAGACTTTGTTTTAGCTCATTTTAGACCACTTTTATTGTCAGTTTCTCAAAAAAATTTCACACAATGCAAAGGGCAGCTGTCTTTGATGTTTTAATATTACAGTAATAATATATGACCTTTAGCTCCTAGAAGCAATCACCATATGGTGTAACTCATTTTGCACTTATTTTTAACCCCATAGCAATCCAGGTTTATTTCATACAAAGGCTTAATATTTAATAACTACAGGGGGTTTAATGAAATCTAATGGACCTTTTCTTAGGTTATAAAAATGTGTAATTAAACCTTGGCTTGTTAAGGGGTTAAAGAGAGGGAGATAAACGTTAGGCTATACGGTATTCCTTGCATGGATAAAGACTGAAATAAAACATTTAGGACTAATTAAGCTGTAACAATAACAATATTTGTCTTCACAAGCATTGGAGAGTGTAGACCATTTTTAATTACTTACTTATACTTATGCAGTTTTTTGGCCTTTATTTTGCTATTATGCATTGTACAGCCTACGACCCTTCACAAAATGTCCTGGGCTGTATCAGGCCAGAGCTGGGAAGTTTAGAAAGTTTAGTTTTATTACTGCTGACACCAGCGCTCTTTCTTTAATAAGTGATACTTTTTTAATCCCACAAACGGGGAAATTCCACCTCCGCATTTAACCCAGCTGTGAAGTGAAACACCACATACACACTAGTGAACATACACACACTAGGGGGCAGTGAGCACACTTGCCTGGAGCGGTGGGCAGCCCTATCCATGGCGGCCGGGGAGCAATTGGGGGTTAGATGTCTTGTTCAAGGACACCTCAGTCATGGACTGTCCGGCAACCTTCCAGTTATAGGGCCAGTTCCCTAACCTCCAGCCCACGACTGCCCCCAAAGGAGGAAGGAGGAAGCAGGAAGCAAGGGTGGTGAGCTGCAGTCTCTCTGAGCCACTTCCATATCACACTCACCATAAACTACCCGCAACATAAAGGCTCTAAAGGAGCTGCTCTGCTCTCTTCCGTATCTGTACTGATACACCTTGTATCTGCTCCATCTGCATATGAACGCACCGGCGCTCAGTCTGTCTCCCGAGCCTCAGCGGAGATCTAATAGCAGTCAGTGCAGATGCAGAGAGAGAGCATCACGTTGCCCTTCTCATTGAGAGTCAGCAGAGAACCTCCATCTCATAAATATACAGGATTTGGCTGTGGAACAGGAATACGGCTGAGGGGTGAAATATTGAACGACAAGCAACCAAATAGTGCGTAATATTTCATGCCTCCTCATAATGCCAGTTTTGTATTGCTTTTGCCTTTGTTGTCTTGAGTTTTACGAGTTGATATCTTTGTCGAGGCTCTCTTGCATTCAGCAGCAGAGTGGCAGCGTATCCTGGTTTTTACTCTCCTCTCTCCTCTGTACTCAGAGAAGTATTGCATACACACACGCACACAAACTCTTGTATCTTTATGGGGGTTTTGCATTGACCCGTGTATTACTACATAAACACTGTTGTGCCTACGCACAAACCTCAGTTAAGCTCCTTGCTCTAGAACACAGAGGAAGATGAAATTGAAATCTGTTTTGGAACAAGTTGCAACTTCAAGGAAATATCTGGACTCTTTTAGTTTCTCAAATAAAAACTGTATTTTGGCAATAAAAACAAGAAGTCTCATAACATATGTGTGTTTTTGCTACTGTGGGAGCACAAGAGAAAGTATGCATGCAAACTTGCTGTATACCTTGTCCAGACTTGCGGTCCTACATATGACATCTTACATGCGTCCCATATTCACTCTCCTCTGAAAGTATTGGAACAGCAAGGTCAATTATTCTGTTTATCACTATACACTGATGACATTTGGGTGTGGGATCAAAAGATAAATGAGATAACAGATCCAAATTTCAGCTTTTGTTTCCTGATACTTACATCTAGATGTAGAGTGTGGCACCTTTTGTTTGAACCCACCCATTTTTCATTTGAGCAAAATTATTGAAACATGCAACTGACATGGGTTTCTTGTTGTTCAGGTGTGCTCTGTTAGAAGATTGATTGTTTAAACAATTATTAGCCCTGAATGTCTACTCTTGGTTTGAGCCCTGGGTTCCAACTGTGAAGTTAAAAAGGATAAAGCAACATGAAGACGAGGGTGCTGTATATGGGAAAAAAGCAAACCATTTTAAAACTGAGAAATGAGGGAACATTAATCAGAGACAGTGCACAGTGCATTGCCAGTACAACAACTTGTTGAATTGCTCTGAAAAAGAAAGAAACCACTGTGTAACAACCAGACAATAAATTTGTTGGTTAAGGAAAACAACAGCAGTTGATGACAAAAACATTGTGAAAGCTTTGGTGGAAAAAAGCCACTAAAAACAGCCATTACAAACAGCCACGATAGGGCAGGGGTATCATAATCCACCATTCAAAGAAGACAGAAATATAGAGGTCACACCACAACCACACATCAGTAGTAAGAATTGTAAGGCCAGATTGGAATTCACAAATGAGACCAAGATTAACCTCTACAAAAGCAATTGAAAGGTCGAAAAAGGTGGAAGGTTATAGACCATCACCAGCCCTTAACCCAAATAAACATTAATTTCACCTCCTGAAGAGAGACTGAATGGAGAAAATCCTCAAACAACAACTGAAAGAAGCTGCCTGGGAAAGCATCATAAGAAAAGAATGCAACTGCTTGGTGATGTAAGAAGGTCACCAGCTTGATGCAGTTATCGCAAGCAAGGGCTATGTAATCAAATATTAAGTGTTATTTACTTTAATTTGCTTTAAGACTAAAGTCATACTTTTGCTCACATTAGGATTGGGCAGTCTGCCATCAAATGTGCCATCTAGGTGTAATCTAGATGTAAATATCAGGAAAGTTGAAAATTTGATCTGTCATCACATATTTATCTTTTGATCTTAAACCCAAATTTCAGAAGAGACTGTATATGATATGTATCATCACAGTGTCACGATTGGCCCCTCCTAGTCCTGTTCATGTGTTCATGTTTTGGTTTAGCCCATGTGCGTTTGTTTTGGTTTAGCCCCCTGGTTTCATGACTCCGCCCCTGATTGTCTCCACCTGTTTTCCACCTGTCCCTCGTTTTCCCAGTGTATTTAAGTCCTGTGTTTTCCCCTTGTGTTTGCTGGTCTTTGTTGGTGTTTGAATTGTTGTCTGAACTCTTTGCATTGTTGGTTATTCTGGTTGCCCTTAATAAATCTTGCTTGTCTCCGCATATGCATCCACCTCCTCGCTCCCTGTTACACACAGAACAAAACCTTGTATCTCCAAATAAAAACAAGTAACTAGAAAAAGACAAGGGTGGAAGTTTTTGTTCCACAGCAATATATTATATGTATCAAACTATATGTAATACACATAATACACCTAACCCTAGCATTAACCTCAATAATGTAGCACTTGTAAAAGGCTCTTTACCGAGTCATAATCCTCTGTCGGTCCTGACATTGCAGGTTAGTCTTATGGTCAAAAACCATGTTCTAATTTATATGCCTGCCATGTATGGTTAGGATCCCTGCTTTAAATACTGATTTAAAAAAAAAACTACTTTGGTGATCTGAATACAATATTAGATCCTTGGGGTGAATATAGTGGCGTATATTCCTCACATGAAAGAATGCAGACTTTCTAATTTGTTGGACTCATATTAGACAGTCTGTATTCTTCCAAATGAACAGTATAGCCTATTTTCATCACTAGCTGTGTCCAACATAAGCATTCTTTAAAATCTCTTAATGTTTTTTGATTATTGCAATGCTGGTCTTTCATTTCAAACTCAAATTCAAACTGTGGCTTGTGCAAATGCAGCTGCTTGTATCTACCTCTGCAGCACCTTATTACACCCATGTCTAATGATTTGTACTGCTTACATGTGTCTCACCAGATTACTTGCGAAGTACTATATCTTACTTATAAGGCCCTACATGGCACTGTTTCTGGTTACAGACATGAAATGTTATCTTCTTACTGTCCATCTCACTCCCTCTGTTCATCTAGCTCTGGATTTATAGTTGTACCCAAGATCAGGCTTCATTCTACGGGGGCTTTTTCCTCTGCTCTTGTGGTATCAGCTCCTTACTAGCATCCAATGATCTGTATCTGTAATTGCTGTCATGGTTGCTCATATTTGTTTTTCAGTTGTCTGCATATTATGTATTTGTGTAGAGCACTTTGAGCTCTTGGCGAGGGCACTGTATGTAAACAAAATGTAGGATCATTATTAAATGTCGCAGCTATAATGGGGTCCTAAGGGCTGAGGAATACACTGTGCTATACAGTTTGGCTGGCAGACGGGAGTATGTGGAGTGAGTGGAAAGTGGATGTGGAACCAGGTCCAGACCGCATGACTGCCAGCTGGCGTCCTGACACTGTCTCTAATGAACACCCCCTGCGTCTCCCTCTCCCTCTCTTTATGTGAGACAGACACAGATCAACAGACTCTGTGACATAAGTGCTCATTGTCAGAGAGATCAGTAACTTCACTTAACCACCAAGCCATTTGTGAGCGAAGCATGTGGAGCATCAGTGCCGCAGTTAGCAGTCAGCTCTGACGTCGAGCTTTGCTGGTGTGGCGAGAGAGAATTACCTAGCGAGGCACAGCACATGCTCAGCTTGCTCCAAAAAAACAAGTTCCTCTCATCTGCCTCTGTGTTTCAGTGCGAGGAGTGGAACTCAACCTCACATGGCCAAAAATAAACCCACCTCCTCTTTGTCTCTGTGCAAAAGCTCTCTTAAAAAGTGTGCGCTGCGGTAACTGAAATCCAGTTCCTGTTGTGTGCAAGAATCGAGCAAAAACGCTACACAGCATTTCAAAGAGGCAGCCATGGGGGTTCACTAACAAGGCGTTCTCAGCTAATCACGCCTTACCTAGACCATAGGGAAAAAGGCAGTTAGATCTTTGTTTGGCGTAGAGCAATGGGGAAACACTCAACAATAACTCCCTAGTTATAGTCTGTAATTGCATCGTACTTCCATTATGCCTCCTTCTCACACCTATTAAAGGGGCGTCATTACCACTGCATTAGTAAACATAATTGGAAGAGAGTGTGCAGGGAACAAAATCAAAATAAAAGCACATCTAATCTTCAGATGGCCAGGAATGCTTTAGAACTTTCTCTAAATCAGAGCTATGATAGCCAGTGTCTTCAGTCATGTGAATTAAACATACTGATGCCCTTTCTTCCAGCCCGCCTCGACCATCTGGAGGCAGCTCGCTTTCTTTTTTTATCTCTGTTTTACAGTGTCTGGGCAGGTGAGCAGAGCATGCCTTTTGCCACCATATGGAAGAAAGAATCCAGATAAAGCCATGAGTCATTTTCACACTTCATATGTCTGAAATTAGTGCAAGGATATGTTGGTCAAAGAGGCACACTTGCACACAAGTTTGTATTCCTGTCCTTGTGGGGTTCCACTGACTTCAGTATCACTGGAGGTCAACCTATGCCTATGACTAACCCTTTCTAACTTATAACCATTCTGCTCTTTTTCTTTTATATATTTATTTTTAAATAAAAGCTTTAAATGAAAGAAATCCAAACAAATCTGTCACCACTCACAAAGGTTTCCATCACCTATTTGCTCCCCACAAAGTGCCAAAAACTTCACCTAACACCCAAGTTTGTGCACTAGTCTTTGCTGAGTGTTGACGTTTTCACTCTTTTCACTGTTTATATTATAATTATTTAATTATGTATAAAATATGTTATAATTAACATATAACATATTTTGGTCTTTTGCATTCTTCTCTTTGGGAATCGATCAAATGTCTCCACAATGTGTAGATTTTCCTGCTTTCCATCATACTGGGGATATTTGGCTCCCACAAAGAGGTAAAACTCTGACCACACATGCATCTTTGTGGGGATTTCATTATTCTTGTAACTAAATAACAATATGCTGTGTTTAACCCTAAGATTTACTTTAGGAACTAAGAAATGATTTTGGTCTTTTTCAAACAATAGCTGCACTTTATATGTCATATACATTCTATTTTCCTTCCATTTGATCCCAACAAAAAGCTGAATGCATGGCCAGGCACACGGGATTGTATTATAGGTCTTTAAGGGGTCTGTGGGTCTGACTTTTCTATCCCTGTAGTTGAGTAATGCTATTCTACTCTTAATCCCAAATCTCATCCTAACCCGCAGGTACTTGGAAATCTTTTTTCAAAATAATAATGAAAAGCATTCTTCCCTATGGACACCAGTCAACTGTCCCCATAACATGGAGATGCCTTTCTTTGTTTACTTTGGGTTCCAGTCATTTCTTTTTTCTGCATTTTTTTAATAAGACATTTTTCCATAAGATAAGTTAGATGTCTCCACAAAGTGAAGATGTTCCTGCTTTCCATCATCTGGGGAAGTCTGCACACATGTACGTGCCCATATAAAGATATGAAAGTTTGTATTCTTATCTTTGTAGGGATGTCCTGTAGCTAAACGATGATGTTCTACACTTAACCCCGACAAGTATCTCAAGAACCAGAAACTCTTACAAAAGCTGCGTTTTTAAAAGACATTCTCCAGAAAGAGACCATAATAATAATAATTTCCCAGGGATGATTTGTCAGTGTTAAATGCGCGCCGACACACACACACACACACACACACACACACACACACACATATGTTTGCAGACTCTTGCAGACATAGTGTGATGACGTTTCCGCTTTTCGTCAACCTGAAAGACCTTAAACATGAAGACATAAACATAAAAGTTTGTATTCCTATCTTTACGGGCAGCTGAATGATTGTGCACTTAAGCCCGACAGTGACAAAATAAACTCTTTATATACGACATTTTCCTTAGAAAGACCAAAGACTAATTCATTAGGAATGTTTTGCCCCCATACTTGATAAATACGCGGCGACACACACACACGTGCAGTGTGGTCCTTTCTATCAACCCGGGGACTTCTGGTCCCCACAAAGACCTAAAAACTCGCTGATACATATACACAAGCGTTCGCGCAGTGCCTGCAGAAGCTGCTGTGCAGTGCTGAAGCTGAATGAGCGAGCAGACTGGCTGTGTGTGAATGCTCCTCGCTGAATGGTAGCGTCCGCGCTCCGTCACGCTTTAGCCGCGCTCGCGCACAGCTGCCCCCACAGAGGCTGCGCGCTGCGGACGCGGGAGCTGCTTCACTCTTTTACCTGCTTCTTTTTCTGCTCCTTTACCTCCACCCGCCAGGTCGAGCACTGGACGGGTAAGCCCCGCATGGACGCGTCCCGTCGCCTCACCAACGCGCGCTGCGTATTCCCCTGAGTCGCTGGTTCGCGCCACTCGCTCGCGAGCGAATTTTTAAGGTAAAAAATAAGAAGTAGCTATCGATCGATTCGGCGTTGGAAAAGCAAACCCGAGACAGAGAAAAGTTTCCTGAGGGAAATGAACGCGCTGTGAAAACTACGTTGTCCGGTACAGGTAAGAATTTCTTCACATCTTTCTGTTTTTTCCCCATATTGGCTCGCTGTACTAATGACACTCAGACCCGGACGGGTAGTGCTCGGACTGAGGTCACAGCAAACGACCTGCGTAGCCTAAACACAAACGTATAAACATTCAGACTATTCAAAGCCTAAATATGACTCTGGCTCTGCCTCTTGGTGTCACCATCCTTGTTGTGGATCGTTTTAGTGGGTCTTCCTGCAGGCATATCTCCGGTACCGGCCTGAGTCTGCATTACCGCTGTGTTTTACTACTGACATTGGCTGTGTCTGCTAAAAAAGGCTCGTAAATAGCATCAAAAAAGGCTTCGGCAGCGTCTGTGTGCGCTAACTGCTCCTCTAGCACAGCGGTCCATCTCACAGCAGCGCTCGGCTCATGTGTAGTTGAGAGCAGCGAGCGGTGCTTTATATTTTATGTCCACTCTTGCAGTTTGCTTTTGCTTTCCACAGTTTTGCAGCGAGCCCATTAGCTCCACTTCAGGCTCGGAGCGCACAGAGAGCAAGCCTGTGTGAGATGAGCTCGGTGCTGGGTGACTGTCCGCCTGTGCTGGACCCTTCTAACACACAGCTGAACTGCTCAGAGTGGAAGCTTTTCTCAGCTCACAGGCCAACAGGCGTACACTTAGTGTGTAATGTGTTTTTTCTCTCTCTCTCTCTCTCTCTCTCTCTCTCTCTCTCTCTCTCTCTCTCTCTCTCTCTCTCTCTCTCATACACTCAGTTCAGTTCAACACTGCTCTACTGGCATGTGGATTGATAAGAGTTACATTACTGCCAAAGCAATGAAACTAAACTCAAATAGTTGAGAAAAGGAAGCAAAATAGCATTACAAGTAGTGACATTTTTCATTCATCAAGGTACAGACAATTTAAAAGTCCAATTGTGTACCTTAAATACATTTTCCCAGCTAAAAAGTATGTATTTGTACCTTTTTTATAACTTAATGTTTTAAAGCAGAGCAATAAAATATTAAGCTCGGAGGCGAGACTGGGTGTGGAGTCAGTACAACTTAGAAAATGTAATTTCAATGGATTATGGGACAATTATGTTCCTTGACTAAAAGTTCTGAGATGTACCCTTGAGGGGTACCACCCCAGTGACAAGAGTGGTACTGACCCAATCACAGTTTAGTACCTTTATTTCCGAGTGCGAAGGGAAATGTACTTGCAAGATCATTCAGTCAACAAAAGAAAAGTCTTGAGAGAGCTTTTTTTATTATTATTAGTATTATTTATTTATTTTTTTATAAGTTGATGTTCTGTCTTCAGTGATCCTGGCCACATGTATGTTTAGGTTGTTCTTCTCTTCCAAAACATAGGAGTTTTTCACTATTACCATTTTGTTATAAACCTTGTTTATTGCCATGCGTTCTTCGTTTGAATTGAATAAGCTGGTCGCAAATACTGAGATTTTGTCAGCTGCATTCGTACAAGTTTTCAGCACTGACGTGAACAAATCCTTTTTTTTTATCAGTTTGACTTTTGCTAACTTTGTGGCTGAAAAATGTTTGTTATATTTGTGCACCACGTATTGTGACAGTAAGATTAGTCTTAAAAGCATTTAGTAGCATGCAGACGAGGGCTTGCTTTTTTCGTTGGCCCATGTTGAGAATCCCTGCCCCTATGCATCACCTTAAACAATAGTTTGTGCTTGTTTAATTTGCGTATCAGAAAAATGGCCCTTTATTGACAAAGTATATCTCACATTAAGTGACACAACTCCCTAGCCTCTGCTTCTGAGGCTGCCGCATTCTAAACTCATGCCTTCTCTTTCTGTCTCCCTCCTTTTCCTTGTAGGATTACAGCTCCTGCATCACTCTTATTACAAAAAATGTTCTTGACGGCATTTGCCAACTGATTGTTTAGCTTCGTCTTCGTGTGTCTGTTCGTATTACTCTCTGTAAAAAAAGTTGCTTTGGCTGCATTTGAAACTGTTGCTTTTCAGTGGCGAGTCTGCAGGAGTTAGAGCCGCTGATTGACTGCACCCACTGTTGTGTGCATGCTGCGCCATGCGGAGGAGGCAGTAGATAGAGAGGCCGATGAAGAGATGTCGTTCCCCGCTGGGCCTCGCACTTTTATCCCTGCTTAGTTCTGTATCTCTCCGTCCTCACTTGCTCCCTCCCTCCTCCTGATCCCTTCCTTATGCGCCAGCTCGCATTGTATGCTTCAATTAGTTTAAATATTCAGATGGATGCTGGATAAATAAGTGGAAAAAGGTCCAATAGGATCTCTTACGTCTCCTTTGCTCATTACTGATTCAGACAAATAGCCTGATAAACAGGCTGTGGGCTTACACACACGCACGCACGCAACATTGTGAGGGACTGAAGATTTTGCAGATAAGCCCACAATCCTGTTGACGCCTGCCAAACCTGGTTATTGGGCCCCTCGTCACCAGGTGTGTGTATATGTGTGTGAAAGCCATCCGAGTTGGTGGATTTGCACAGCTCCAAGCCTGGATAACTTACATGAACACACACACATACACAGTTATCTGCAGCCCCAACAGTGAAGGAGCTTTAGTGCTGGACAGCCATGCATGTCACACACAATCCCTCAGCCTGGCCCACTTGGCACTTCATGAGCTCCAACCAGCCTTTGCAGAGCAAGCTGGTCACACTTTTGTGACACTTGCTTTGTGTATGTATATGTGTGTGGCCTTAGCCCCTTAAGCTCACAGAAGATCTCCTGGGCATCCCTGGCCCTAACGTTTTGATTCCCTCAGTGATCTCCAAAAAAACAAGCAGATGCTGTCCTCACATGAGCTTTACTGAACCCAGACATTGTCTGTACATTAAGTGGTATATCAGAGCTCTGGGTAAGAGATGTTCATGCCAGTAAATGCAGCAAATTATCTGTGGGTAGACTCCAGCTCTCACAGCTGTGTCTCAAAATGTGTTTGTGTGTGTCTTTGTTTTTGTATATTTTCAGGACAAAAAGATGTAGAAAGATGTATGGTTCTTGTTGAAGAAACCATAGAAACACATGGAAAACCTACAATGTCAGGACCAAAAATATTGTCCGACTTTATAAAGCACTTTTTAATGAAAGTTACATGTTTTAGTTATTTAAACCTGAACAAGCAAAACCATTTCTATTTGTTGCAAATGTTAGGCTAGGGTTATGTTTAGGGTGAGGCTTAGAAAATCCTTCGTACATATAAAACCATTACTTTTTTATTCTCCTGTAGTTTCCATTTTGGCAGTACAAGTTTATGTTGACCGTGACAATGACCTTATGTCCTGGCATTGTATGAAAACAAACATGCATGTGTTTGTACGTCTTTTCCCTCCTCCACTCTTGTTTGATGCATTTCAGAGCAACAGCCACATCAAAGCATGGCAGAGGCTCGACCCTTCATTCCTCTCTTAAGTTGCAGTGTTTTAGGTTTGTGTACCACTCACTGTTTCCAAGGCTACTGGAGGACGTTCTCTTAGATGTGCTCATGCATTCGTATGTGTATGTGTGTGTGTGTTTGAGTACAAGTAGGCAGTTCTCTACCTGTGCACATAAAGAGCATAGGATCTGGGTTAGCCTGCTGTGTGTACATCTATATGCTCCCCAATAGCACCAGCAGGTGCACATAGAAGCTATCAATCTTCATTACTGTCACATAAGCCTGACCCTATTCAACAAATTATCATTGTTAGGCTAAAATTCTGGCCGGTGTGCACAGGCCCGGAGCTGCAGCTATTGGAGCAGGCGTCCATTTGCAGCGTGCAGAACAGCTGCATCATTATCCCACTCCCCATCCAGCCCCCATGTCCTTCATGCACACTAGCCGTGTGTGAAGGAGAACAGGGAGATATGATAGCCGAGGGGTGTGGGGTCCTTAGAGTGTGTTTTGTGGGTAGGTGAAGGGATGCGGAGTAGTGACCGAGTACAAGAAAGGTGTTGTGTTGGGATGTGATAATGAATGTTGGACGATGGATGCTTTTTATGTGGATGTGATTTCATGTGTGCCACGTTGGGCAGTGGTGTGGACCTGGTGGCCGTAGGCTTGGTACGAGCTGCCAGTATCAATGTATCACCTCTCTTTCCTCACTTGCACGCGGTGGCAGGTCACGGAATGCTGAGGTGTTTCTGTGTTTGTGTATGTGAGAAAGAGAGAGGCAGAATCTGACAGCCTGTGTGTTGGCACCTCAGGAGTATGGCCTCTACCCTCCTGTGCTCTTTGACAGATGCAGGTGCTGATTCCAGCCCAGAGCAGATTAGGAGATTACTGTGGTGCCTGTGTGGGGGTGTTGGACAATAACCTCATGCACTGCCATTCAGAATGTCATATTCATCATTTTTGTTATTTGGAAATCTTGCGTCATACATCTTGTTCTGAAGAGTAATCTTGCATAAAGGACCCGTGTCCATTTTTGTTACTGTGCCTTAAAGACCAGCATCTGTGAACAAGAGCTGTTCTCATCGGCTGCCGTGTTGTGCCTCATTCCAAAAGCAGTCCAGGCTCATAGACTGTGTGAGGCTAAACTGCTGCAGGCTGAATAGGTGTATAAATGTAATGTTATGGTTTGTTTTTGCAGCTTAGTTTCCATATATGGACTGTGTGGACTGTGGAACAAAGGATATTATATGTGGAGTAAAAACTAGTGATCTAAAAAGTTAAGAACGATGGGCTTCATTTACCAGTATCTTCCTAAGTTTTTTCTTAAATGTGTTTGTGAGAGAGGTCCTAGGGAAAGGGTTTAAATAATAAAAAAGGTGGTTTCAGATGTTCAAAGTGCTGATAGACAGCTGCTCATCTGGAATCTGCTCCATTTTGCATTTTTAGAGCAGGACAATGATAATTTCACAGCTACTAAGTAGTCCACTTCTGTACTGCAGCCATAACTAGCTGATTTGCTAACTCTACTTGACATCCCACAGTGTAACCCTATAGCTCAGCTTTACTTTGATTCCTGGTAACTAGGTCAGAGTGTCAAACCAAAGACCTAGACGCCTTAGCCTTAAGTACTACATAATCCAGCCACTCTCGCAGCCTTTCTTTCCACACTTTTCCCTGCACTAAGCACTGCAAAGCCCCACCAGGCACTCACCTGGCCAGTCTTCAGAACAGAGCCAGGTCTGCATTACACTGAGACGGAATGGAGACCAGCATGCCCTGCCACAAGGGAGCAGTAAGCTTTAACAGGCCCTCACACTGATTAGGAGAGTCAGGCGATCACGCTGACCTTTCAGATCTGGGCCGTTGTGTGTACAAGCGTGTTTACGTGTGTGTGTGTGTGTGTGTGTGTGTGTGTTTAGAGCAAGGAAAGAGGGAGTCCCTGATTGATGGAGTCTTATTGCGAGGGTAAACTTGATGCCGGGCTGGCCATGGCCCAGCAGTCTATCTTCACCCCACATCACACAGGAACAGCCTCACAGGCATCCGTCACCGGCCCGCCCCACTTTTCCCCTCCCTGATGGCCATAGCTGCGTACTGAGTTACAGCAGGGCTTCCCAAAAACCCCATCACTGCACCATTCCTAGCAATGCGTGTCCTCTTTCAGAGAAACTTTATGCCCAAATGAATTCAATTCAGTTAAATTTTATTTATTAGGTGTGTAAATCTCTGACGTCATGCCAGTTTGATTCTATTACGCTTTGGGAAACAATCCAGTGCATCATCAGATGTCACATCTCTCACTGATTTAATTATTTCTGATTCAAAATTATTTTTAAAAATACACTGAATACACAAATGTGACTGGAACAGCTATTTAAATAGTAGTAGGCAACAGTCTTTTTTACTTTTAAACATTTGAAAATAAGTTCAGAAAAGTGATTGCATGTTTGTGCATCAAATATTGTTGTCATCAATTGCAGTGTTCTAAAATCAGTTAAGCCAGATTGTCAGCCTCAGGTGCATCCCAGTCCATCAGAACATATTTAAGTACATTTTGCACTTTTTTAATAGTGACAGGAAAAGCTCCCAAGGAGCATGTAGAGACAATGAAAAAGTGAACCTTTCTTAAGATAGCAGAATTATCAGGGCCCCCAAATGGTCAAAAGTTTTGCTCTAACACCACACCTGTACTAGGTATTCAGTGTTCTTAATGTGTTAGTTCTGGGTTAGAGCAAAGATATGGATTGACTGGGGGGCCCTGAGGACTGGTTTGAGAACCAAGGTATGAGAAAACCGGTGAATTATGTTTGTCAGAAATGGATCTGGTAGACTACCAGTTGTTGTAAATTATACAGTGGTCTAAATGAAAACATGGTAGGTACCTTAGTGAAATATAATGGCAGGTGCACAACATCGAGAAACAGTTTAGGAGTTATAAATAATATCAGAAAAGCTTTATAACCAAGTCAGCTGTGTGGGGTCCTGTGAAAAACAAAATGTCTGTAATTAATTACAGTAATTAAACCATAAATGGCTCAACCTATACCCCACATGCACAGCTGAAGAAGGTATAATAATATTTTGGCAAAGGTATAGAGACTGTTTTTGGCCAAATCTCCCTCGCTTCATCTTCTAGTCTATTGTGTGAGAGCAGGTTCTGCTTTAGCATCCTCCCACCTGTCCTTGCAGTAGGATCCACAGGCTCAGCAGAGGACTTGACGGTAATTGCAGTGCTTGGGGCCTGGCACTTCACCTTGGATTACACTTGCATTTTTTTGGTGTTTCTGCTGGAGAGAGGAACATAAGGGAGTGGGCAGCTGCTATTAAACACATCTACTTGGCGGCTGAGGGAGAGCTTTAGCTCAGTGCCTTAAATGTCCCATCACTGAGATCTTTGCTGGGGCGGACAGACACTGTCTGCCAGAATAGAGCACAGACTGGTAACACAGTGGTTTTTTAGGTGTTAAGGTTCAAGAGTTCATGTTCTTTACTGTAATTTTGTGAGTTTCAACTACATCTTTAGCATATGGTTGTAATATGAGAAGAGATTGTGTGTCTGTAGAAGAAGAGAAAACTCAGTAATGGGGCTGGTGTTTTGGGTGGCTTCTAATTCAAGCTAGAAGGCCAGACAATCTTTGATAAACATAGATATAACTAAGGAATGGGGAGTAGTGGGGTGCAGGAAACAGAAGGTAGAGACAGGAATTTTTAGGAAGTCCGACAGAAAATAAGAGGAGCTTTAGACATAGTCCAGCTGCCAAAATTTTTAAATATTTTTCATTTGAAAATGAGTATTAAAATACATACATTGGACTATAGGCATAGAGCTATGAAGTGCATAAGATGGACAAAATACAGAACAAATGGATACAAATAATAATAATAATTGTAATAAAATTAAACTCCACAACCCAGAATGTGTTGGTTTGTGTTAGAGAGTGCAGGTTTTGCCCCTTAGTTAGAGGCCGGGATCACATAACATCTCAGGAGGTTTTTTACAATGGTAGTTAAGTACACATAGAGAAGACTTAAACCCTCTCACATATAAAGTGTTTTTCCTGTTCTTTTGAAAGAAAGTAATGTTCGATAAACTAAGTCATGATATACAGCAGAGATTATCTGAAGTGAGGTCAGATCTCCACACGAGCAGTAGCTGAACATTTGATTAGGTTTAAGTGTGCTGTCATTTACAGATAATAGACTGTGGAGAAGCATGGGGAATTAAAGTCTGTTTAACCTGGGATAATGTACTGTACGTGCAGTTAAAATGTACTTGAGATGTACTTCAGTGAAGAGAGCCACAGTTTAGTTTGTTCTGTCTCTACACTTGCTGTTCCTAACTGTCTCTCAGAGGTTGCATGCATGAGAGGAAGAGGGTGAAGGGGAAAGATGAGAGAGAAAAAGAGAGGGAGAGAGAAGGACACGGAGAGAAAGACAGAGAGAGAGAGGTCAGCTCTGATGATTTATGGCTATGATGCTGCATTCCAGCACAAAATGATTAATCTCTGCTGGGAACACTTCAGGAGTACGAGTTTAACCTCTGCTTCCCTCCCCCGAAACACACACACAGACACACACACACACCACTGACATAGATGAAATGAATCCAAGGACTGTGAAAGACATGCTTCACCTGTGTATTTATGTATATATAGTTCTTAGAGAGAAATAGATCCAAAGAGAGAAATAAACATTACTACAAACCTCCTTGTTCTGAACATGAACACAAGCGATGACCTGTCGCTGAGAATCTGAAGGGCTCTGCTCTAATGGCTGTATTGCGGAGCTTCTGAAACACTTCCACAATGATCCTTCCTCATACACACCCACAGATAGACAAGGCTTGGTGAGAGCAAGAGTCAGCACTGCTTCACTGGCCTGTGGGTTTGAGGTGTTAAAAGCTTCAATATGGTGTTTTGCAGAAAGAGTGTAACACATGCCTGGCTGGAATGTGCCAGATCCTGCCAGAATTTATTGTGTGCTGGGGCTAGGGGATACAATGATACGCTATCATTAATTTGGTAAATTACCTCACAACATGCTTGCAGGTATCTAGACTAATACATACCCGACGTAACTATCTGTATGGTTTCCTGTTTGTCTTTGCCATTTTCTGTACCTGCCCTTGGTCCCCTCCATGGATCTGCTCCTTTATTATCTTCTCCACCTCTGTCTAGTCTGTAGCCTGCCTTTTTGTCATTGCTTTCAGGTACTTTTTTTGTCTGTGTTTAGAGTTTATATACCTTATATGGCTTTTTAACCTTTGCTGCTTGCCCTGCACTGTTTCTTGTCATTCTGCCTTGCTCTGTTTTTTGCTGTTATGTTTCTTTTATAGTTTGAGTTCAGCGTTTTTAGTTTATTTCCTAATTTATTTCCTAGTTTATTTCTCAGATTTTTATTATTATTTGTTGTAGTCCCATTGTGCTGGTTTTGCCACTTCCATTGTTTTTGGACCTGCTCACCATTCCTGCCAGCATCTTGACTTCTGCCTCCTTAACTTTTGTACTACTGGACAAGCTTGTTTTCTTTTTGGCCTAATTTAAAAGGCTAACTGATAAATACAATATGTCATTCATTAATCATTATCACAGTGTTGACCTTTGCAATAATGGTGGCTGAAATATGCCTTTTAACCAGTCTGAAATGTTTTTTTATTGTTAGCTTTGGGCATCCTAACATATTGCACTTGAGTTGTTTTAATCAGTCAGGATACTTATATGATGCATTGATCATAAATGTTGTTCAAACTAATGAAATCCATACTTTTCTTTGTCCCTGTGTGGATTCGCTGTTATGTTTTTCATGTATTTCTCAGAACATCTCAATATGTAGCAGCATAATTACAGTAAAGTCATACCGTCCACATTTTTCAGCCTTTTTGTGTGCTACAGTTGACAACTGCCTGCTGGTCCTGCGGATTTCTTCCACTGGGACTTGTGTTTGAACTGCCACTCTTTGCCTTTACTGCATCTTTGTACATCTTTATACAAATGTACAACTGTGCCTCTCCAACCTGAAAAACCATTACAAGAAAGAATAAACATTTTAAAGGTGTTTGATTCATGTGAATCATTCTTGGGTTATATTAGCGTGCTGCCTCGTTTGCTTGTGTCTAGACACTTTGTCTCTTTGATTTCCTCTCATTTTACTACCCACCCACACAGAAAGAGGTGAAAGGAGTGCTTCTTTATTTTGCTCTGCAGATCTTGTGGGAAGAGTGTGAGCCTTAATTTCCTCATGTTTTCTGCAGTTTATCAATGGCATTGATATTGTTTACTTCTATTTTCTTCCTGTCACTTGTTCTTTCATTGTTTGTTTCTTTCTTATACCACAGCTCCTATGACCCCTTAAACCCTAAGCACCACAGCTTAAGCACCTAAGCATCACAATTTCCTGTTCTAATAACTACATAACATATATTAGGTTAATCATACTTACTGTGGTTTAAGGGGTTAATCATCTGAGTTGTTGTTCTGTACAATGTTTGTGTGCTCACTAGCTAACAATTCCCATGAATTCTTCATTTATAATGTATGACTGTCTTGTGGTCAACCAGTTTCCTGTTGCAGTAGATCACATTCAGGCCACAGAGAGAGAGGGAGAATGAGAGAGTTAGAGAGAGAGAGAGAGAGAGAGAGAGAGAGAGAGAGAGAGAGAGAGAGAGAGAGAGAGAGAAAGATCATATTAGTCAAATATATTTTCTGGTTTGTGAACAGGTGTGATTGTTTATATTTATTGATGCATGTGCGTCAGTATGAGCATGCACCAGGTGTTGTGCAGACAGTTAATCCAGTGTGTGTGTTTAAGAGTGTGAGTCTGTGTGTTTTGGTGTGAACTGGAGATCAGAACACAGGGAAAACTTCATCTCATTCTGTCGTTCAAGCACAGAAACCTGTTTGACCATTCATTCCTCTCCTCTCCTCTCCTCTTGTTCTTTCCAGGGGGCTCCTCTCCCTCCCCTCTTTTCCCTACCTGCAATGTGTAAAAGCTGCCTAAACAAACCTAATTAGCTCATTAAGAGCCAGTCTTAGCTACCTCCTGGGCTTTATCCCCATGTGCTATATACTGCTAAACATCATGGCTGAGTGATTCGTGCAGTGGGAGGGGTGGTAATTACAGCAGCGGCTTCCAGTAGCTCCACCTTTTTCAGGAGAGGAGTTGCTGCTCTCCCCACTCCCTCAAACCCTCCCTTCCCACCTTCCAATCACCCCCCACCACCAGTCTTCCATTACAGAACACACTGATGTTAAATAGGAGATTGGTATCATTAAATTCACATTAAGCAGGCTGTAAAATATTGATATGGGAAGCATGCGGTGGTTTGATTTTGGTGCCGAAAAAAGGTAAAGAGCATTTCAAAGAGACACAGAGGAGCATCGTTGAATGTTAATGCCTCTATTATCACTGATGACAGCATATTGGAATAGTTTTTTGTTTTTGTTTTTGCCATTCATCACAATCTTCAGCTTGGCGGATTTTGCTTGTGATACAGTAGAGAAGATGAGTTTTGAAAGTTTTATGGTATATGTGTTTGTGGTTTGTACACAGAAATATCTCTCACTGTGACATGCAGTACAAGCATGTCAAACTTTTAAAAATAATCTTTAAGGTGCTGAAGTGCATATTTAAAGGTCCCCTTTTTGCTCCCCTTTACAGCTGACTCTCCCATCTGTTCATATTAGTGTTGTGATCTGTTCACTAAGCAGTCCGTCACTTAAGTGTATCAGCAGTTTTTGAGGTGGCATGATAAGTTGTTTCCCTACCTATACCAATACTGATACTCAAAGCTTGAACATCTGCCGATGCCAATACCGGTCATCCTTTTTTTTTTTCTTCTTTAAAACTAAATGTTGTAATGTTAATCTAAGTAGATGTATTTCATCATTGTATTAATGTTTAGGTATCAGCACTGGCAGATATGTAAATATAAAATATTGGCGGTGACCCCTCGCATATTGGTGCATCCCCAGGTATTTCTAAATTTGTTATGAGATTAGATCTAAATCCATTGGATAAAATGCCAGTTTCCCAGGATTTTAGTCCATTCATAAGCTGAATTCCCACCCAGCTTCTCCTCTTTATGTGATGAAGCTTGCCTCCATTAGCAAATTTAGGGATTACAGAGGGAAAAGACATAATCTAATCCCACATCTGTGGTGCCATTCTAACTCCACTTGATGAGGCTGTGAGGGAGTGAATAGATTAAATTCCATCTCTTATTATAATCTGATTTGCTCTAAGACTTTACTGTTCATATTTAGATATGTAACATTCTAGTGGAGCTCAGCATACAACTACCATTTGTCTGTCTGAAAGTGTTTGGTTCCTCCACGGGCCTTCCATCAAAGCATTTCTAGCACAGCGCTACGCTGTATGTCTGTGTATGTGTATCTGTATGTGTGTATGTAAATGCGTCTACTTGTTTGTAAAGTGTTTAATACCCTGGATTTGAATTAAATGAACAGGTGAGGCAAGTCTTCCATCATTGGGTCAGGGTGCGTGTATGTGTTTGTTTCTGTTTGCTTTTATGTGTGTATAACTCATTCGATTGTTCTAAATCAAGATTTAGATCTGCTTGTTTGGGATTGAAATGGTGAGCAGCGCGATCGTATGCTGGTCAATATATGGATGTGTAGGTATAGTATTAAAATGGATGGGCCAGTAGACTCCATTTAAAGCTTGGGCTGCTTGTCTGCTTGCAAAATGGCTATTTCTGAACAGGTCCTATTGAATTTTCATGCCGATCGATTTCAATATTCGCTGACAATGGTGCTTTTTTGCTGAATGCTTTGTGTCACGTATATAGCTGGTCATCTATCTCTCTGTAGATTCATTGCATATGAAATAAGCCTATGTGTTTGTTCTTGCCATTCTACTCTCTGGCCACACTACTTCCAGTGTGTGTGTATGGCCAGACTTGGGCCAGACTGGGTTTAATGTCTGTATTGATCCGCTGCTTCCAGGCATTTTCTGTCCCTTACCCGGCAGAGCCGCGCAATTGTAGCAGGCCAAATCTTTCATTCTCGCTTTGTCCTCTATCATTATAGCCGTCTAGTCTGTCCCATTTTGCAGGCAGCTTCAAGACGTTAATCTGGCCTTGATCCCACTCACAGTATGGGCATTCTTTTAATGCCCATACCAATTTAAATGGTCATGCTGTCAGATATACTTGTCTCTGTGGCTAAAACAGTTTGAAACAGCAACATTTCGCATTCCTCTTTTACGTGCTTTACATACCATAAAGTGTCATTGTAGATTTCTGTCTTCGGCCAGTGTGATGTCGTGACACATCATGAAGCTGACCTCACCATCGCTCTGTCAGAGCTCTGAAGTAAAATTAAAAATTAATCCATGCAGTTAAGTCACCCAAGGTTAATGAATTATGAATTGCTGCTAATCTATACAGGATCAAATTGGAGCTATTGTTAATGCACTTTTCTGTTAATTGTATTTTAATGCAGTCCAAGGGAATCAATTCGACCTCTATGTTTAGTCTTTGTCCGGGCTGAACTCTATACATTATAATACTCATATGCTGGATCAGTATAGAGGTATGTAGGAGAACTGACTCAATTGTTTTGGAATCTGACAGCATTCACTACTACATTTTTCTAGATGTTACTTGCTCGTTTTTAGTTTTGCACATGCAAGACAAACTTGCCTGCTAGTAGACAAACATGTAAAATGATTTTTCTGTACATCAAGACACCTGTGAGTCCTATAAAACTTACACCTCTTAATTACACTTATGTGGACAGAAATAGAGAGTCTATTTATGTGTATGGTTATGATTGCTTCTTAGCAACATCACTTATCTGTTCCTAAGAGGCCACATGGAAATCATGAACTGTAGAACACTCCTAAAAGATTTAGATCAGTTTTCCAGGTTTACACCACAAGGTCATATCAGTCATTGTTGTTGTTGTTGTTTTTTTTTTTTGTTTTTGTTTTTTTTTTTTATTTAGTTTCTCCCAGTTTTCTTATTTAAACTCTGCTGTCATGTAGGTGACAGGTTTGCATTTGTGTTTGTTATTTGAATTATTGCAGAGCAGAACAATGCAAAGGGACAATGATGAAAGATAATTCAATCTTAGTGTTTCAGTAATGACCTTGTTGAACTGTGTCAGGCTGGATCGGGTGCAGTTGAGTGAACCAAATACTGACAATGAAAAGTGGTTCTATTTCAGAGACTGTGCTGATGCAAGGTTTTGGTGTGGCATAGTTTGAATACAAATGCTGTACTGCAGTGCGTGGGCTAAATAAATATTCTGCATAAGTTGCCTAAAATAAATAGCCTTCAAGCAAGTAAAACTGAAATAAAATAGTAGCCCTATTATATTTCCATTCATTGCATTTTTGTGCAGGCCATATTTGCATTTGAATGCAGTTATCTCCACCACACTTATGAATTAGATGTTTCAGTAGATCCCACAAAGCATAAATCACATACAGTTTATTTGATTACTCTATGGAATATAAAGATAAGTTGAGATTGTCCATTGATGCAAAAATAAAACCACTTTTGCCTATGGAAGTAAAGTTTTTTTGCAATTGAATTTAACCCATTTAAGCTTCATTATAAAACCTGAAAATATTTTAAAATTTTTCGCGCATTGTTTCTGTAACGTGGCTCCATTCTTACCTGTGCATCTTAATGCGTTTTTTTAACCATAAATGGAAGTAAAAGGGCGGGAATATGGTAATTCATCACTGTGTGCGTGCCCTTGCCACTTTACACCCAGCTGAAATTTATCAACAGACGAGGCCATTTACACTCCAATCAGTGCTTTCCACACCTTTGATAAATCCCACTCTATGTTTTGTGCTATGCTTTTTAAGCTCCACTTTTGATAAATGAAGCCTGGCATATTCCTGAACAAAACCAATATATAACGCATGAACTTCACACAGGAAAGTTTTCTTTGTGAATTTACACTGAAATGCATGTGTTTGCATGGTAAGTGGTTTATTGTCGTTGCTCTGCTTTATTGTCCTGTAATTTAGTTTAACATTCAGATATGTAAGGGCCCCTATGTCAGGAGAATAATGAGGCCTTTGATGGCATGAGAGCATCCAGACTCTGAAGTCAGTCCTTTGCTCAATAAAGCTCAAGTACACAGGTGAAGCCTGGGATAAACTGATCTAATGTGATGTATTGATAATCCTGCAGGTCTCTCTTAGTGATAGATTACTCCAGGTCTCACTGGGGCAGGAGGCTTTGCTAAATGTACACACAGCCTGTCCCAGTACACATGCTACATTCTTTAGGTTCTACTCTGGCATATGATGTATACTGCTTGTTCAGATCATGCAAATAAGTATAATGTCACTTTCATATCAAAACTTTGTAACTTAGTTTTTTTCTACTTTTTGTAATGACATTTGAAAGCTGCCTTTTACTGTATAAGGACATTTTAAGTTAAACAGACTAACAGAAATGGTTCAGGAAAAAAGTATCTTGCTACATAAATGTAGTCTATCAGCCAAAACATGTTTGATGCCAAAATCATGTCATGTCTTAAAACCACATCAACAAGTGTTACATAAGCATATGGTTTAGTTGAGTTGATGGAAGTTTTGGAAACATGCTTACTATTATTTATTGACTTTGTATGCAGTGTTAATCTTATAGCACTAGTGTTGAACCAAAGAAGGAAAATTTGGACACCAAACATGTCTTTGCTGATTGACTATATGTGCAGGAAAATAATAATAAAATTTTTTCTCCAAACTCATTCCTGTAATGATACATTTTTCCTTCTATAAAGTGTGCGTGTGTGTGCGTGTGTGAGAGAGAGAGAGAGAGAGAGAGAGAGAGAGCAGGCTGGTGGGTGGTAAGACTGTTGTGGGATTTGTCAGATTAACAAGACCGCCTTTGGTGTCAGTTCAGGGTCAGGCAGCCTGTACTTTATGCCCTGCTATATATAATATCATTACACTTTGCACTTTATATTTGGTTCCTTATCTGACTTGTTTTAATGCATTACTCTCACCTTTTAGAGCAAATAGTACTGCTTAGTGTTACCTCTACTCACGTAAAACATCTGTTTACCTTTATATTGTGCAGATTTAGATATTCAGCTGTCTTACCCTTCTTTGCTGTCTATTGCTGCCTATTCTAAGTTCAAGGAATTTTTTTTTATGTCTGGCTTGCTATTCTTCTCAGCATTCATATGTTGCGGGCTTAGTAGGCCAGCAGGTCATTTAGTCTATGTATGTGTGTGTGATCTGTGCTAGCTTGCTTTGCTGCAGCTGTCAGGGGGATGAGAGGAGAAGCAGGAGGGCTACAGCGGCCGTCAGATCAGATCGGATCAGATCAGATCGAATCACAGAGGAACGTGTCCAGCCTCACACTGTCGAGTGCTGGCCTGCATTAGTGTGTGGCTCCACAGTGTATGCATTTTTGCCTGGCCTGGAGAGATGCAGTAATAGGCCTCAGAGTAGAACACAGGTCTGTTCAGTTCTAAGCTAAGCAGATTTCTAAGCAGATGTAGTGTACATTTTTCAAAAGATTCTTTAGAATTAGACAGCTTTAGTACAGAGGATGGTTTCTCTTTGAGCTGTTCTACATAAACAGAATTTATAAATGTTTACAATATGTCGCAGTGTAATTTGACAGTGATTAGTGATTGCAGAGGACTGTTCAGAAAAAAATGATTTCATTGGACTGCATATAAATATTGTCAATGTCAGACTATTTAAACAATTGATAAATAGCTAAATATATACTAATGTTGATTGCATGTCAAGCTGTATTGCAGTGTCTGACCCCAAGGTCATCTTTTCACTCAGTAGTCCATCTTTAGATCCAGTAGAATAATGGAGAGAGAGAGGGAGAGCGCAAAAAAGGCTGTGAAAGGCAGGGAAAGAATGAACGGTCAGAAAGATAAGTAGTAATCACTGGACTCTCCAGTGAATGAGACCAAACCCCTAGATGACTTCAGGCTGCATGACTGAAAGGCTCTTTGGCAGAGATGGAGGAATTCTTCTTAACAATGAGGTACACGGACATGTGAGTGTATTCATATCACTAAACAAAGCCTGAGTCTCAAGTAAATGCTTCTGTTTGATCATTCAGTATTCAGCATTGCTATCTGCATACATTATAAATGATTGCAAAGCATACCTAGAATGTTCAGCATCCACTTGTATGGGTGGGAGGGTACATGTGCTGTTATTTTAAAATAGCAGTATAAAACATGTACTTAGTCTATATGTGATTAAACAGTGACTGTTCACCTTTAGAGTTATTAGTTTTGTTTTGCTATACTCTTTAGATATAATTAAGGAAATATAGCTTTGTACAGATTTAATTACACATTTGTTTTGTTTGAATTCTGTATAGACAGGTTTGAGTATGCATTTATGACTTCTTCCATTTGTTTCAGTCCTAATGACAAAAACAAACTGTTAAACAAGACTGTACATACAATAGTAACTGTTCATTCAAATTCAAGTCATAATAAAATACCCCCTCTTTAATATATACAAATGTGGTGAAGAATCCTCACTTCTGACCGAATCTCTGCTTTTTTCAGCAGTAACCGTAATTTGTAAGCATTCTCTTTTGCAGTACTGTTCTGCAAAAATTATTTTGGTCCAATCCCATTTCTTATTTTTACCCCTACCTCTTGTTTTTGAGTGTAACCCTCCCCCTTGAAACTGGGACCCCTGGAAACCCTATGAAATGGGACAACCCTTCAAGAACCAAGTACATCATTAGTTGTCGTCTCAATGACTTTTATGTAAACAGACGAGACCAGGTTTTCCAGTCATTTCCAATATGCCGCCTCCAGCTGTGGTGATCTCACTTGTGTATCACATGACAGGACAGGTGAATCATATTTAAAATAGCCTGAAAAAATAATCAGGACAACTTTTCCTGCTTTGTCTCCATACTATAGCAATGATGGTATGTCACACTGACATTTGCCATTTATCCGAAGGAGACTGAAAAGCATGGACGCTTACGATTCATTCACAACTTCAGTTTTACACACCAGTCAATCAAACGAGTCACTGAGTAAATGAGAGCACACACAAAAAACATTACTTCGTTAACAGCTACTAGCGCTGTTCTGTAGGCAACTCTGCCAGTCTCCAGTGACAAATACTGCTTAAATACATTTAGAGCATCATATGCCTTCAAAGAGAGGGATGACATTTATTATCGCCACCAAGAATTCTTTGGTGATATGAAGCTAAACTTAGCTTTCTAATCGCCAGCTTCATTATCGAATTTTCCCGTTCCACCTTAAATGGTGCAGCAACCTCAGGTACCAGAACGGCTGCACCATTTAAGGTGGAATGGGAAATTTCGCTTCACCCTACCCCTCCATCTCAACAACAATTAGGACAACCCCTACACATGAATGTGCAAAACAGAGGGGTAGGGCTAAGTGTTAAGGGCAAGGGGTGAAATGGGATTGGGCCTTGGTGTTTAAACTTAACTTAGACAGACAGGTTATTTATGTTTTTTAACAAACTAATGTAAAAATATTGACACTGATTTTTCTTTTTGTTTTGTTAACTTACTGTCTTGTATTGTTCCAAAGTTTTGAGGCAGGCAAGTTACTTTTTTTGAGATGAATATATCTTTTTATGAGGTATATGAGGCAGAGAGATGGGCCTTGTGTATTTCTCCATGTGAGGGAGCCCTGCCATGGCCTTCACTGTGTAAATCGGCTTCAAAGCATGGCTGCAGGTGTGCTGCTCTGAGGTTAGCCCCCCACTCCTGGCCTTTCTCCATAGTGTATCTCACTGGGCTCTTGCTTCAGGTTCTGCTACTAATATAAAAAGTTTAATATAAACTCAGACAATAGACCAGAAAAAGCATTTGCTGAGTAGCAATCAACAAGCAATAGAGACTTTTAATTTATAGTGAAAATAAACCAACTAGCCTTTACATACTTCTTTCTCATATGCATTCAAATATTTAGCATAAGGATTTGGTCAGGGCTTTTACAAGTGTCTGGCAGTTTATGAGCGTGCTCATAGTGTTTTTTTCAAATGTGGCATTGTTGAAAGTGCTGGAGGGCTTCTGCATTAGAATCCATTCTGGGGTTAGCAGAAAGAGTGAAGCTAAATGAAGCCAGTCAGGAGAGGTAGTAGGGACAGCCTTTAGTCCAAACTTTAAATGTAACCTTCGACCTTGGCTCATACGGCAGCTAATGGTGCCGTCAGTCAGCCTCAGTGCTGCTTGGATAAGAGCCAGTTGGGACAGCTTAGTGAGATTGTCTACTTCACTCAAGTCAATCAGCCTACTCCCTTAATATTCACTCTGTCCTCAACATGCAATATATATGTGTGTGTATGTGTGTGTGTGTGTATACAGTTCGCTCATACTGGCGACTGGATATTCAACATAGCACCTCATGGAAAAGAACTCTCTGAGGATGTGAGAAATAGAATTGTTGCTATATACAAAGATGGCATAGGCCAAAAATAGATGCATGAGTGATGCCAGCATTGCTGCAGAGGTTGAAAAAGTGGGAGGTCAGCCTATCAGTGCTCAGGCCATACGCCGCACAATGCATCAACCTGGTCTGCATGGCCGTCGTCCCAGAAGGAAGCCTCTTCTGAAGCTGATGGACAAGAATGCCTGCAAACAGTTTGCTGAAGACAAGCAGTCCGAGAAAACTAATGAAACAAATGATGAAAACTAATGAATGATAGAACAATAGTTGAGTGAGTGACAAAGCTGGAATCAAACCTATTCTGTGGTGCAATCACATTGGTACTTTGCTCCGCTTGCAAAGGCCTCAAAGACTCCCAATTGTTGCTGCTGGCCTGAGGTCATACCTCCTCCCAAGCAGATATGCTGCTCCCAAGTCTGCAGGATATTTAATTTTGAGATGTGATATTAGGTTAGACACATTTCTTGGGAGATTCATGTTTTTTTCCCCACAAATGTGGCATATTGCCTCGTTCAAATTCGTCGACTGCCCCTTGCTGTCTGATGTGCACTAATGTGCACTAATAGGCAGCATAACATTTGGATTAGGAACTAGATACGTGGCCATGGCTTATTTGAATAATGTCACCCAGCTAGCATCAACTGTATGGGCAATGCCACTTAAGAGAAGTGTGTTCGCTGTAAGCATTTGCACCTAAAATCTCTAAATGTTTGTTATGCTTTTGTTTTTTTATGTCTGTGAATTGTGTGTTTATGTATTTAATTGAATGCTGTCTGTAGATATCACAACTGTTCAGGAATAGAAATAACACAAAGAAATCCACCATATGTATATATATATTCATGGGTGAAGCTGAAGTGACCAGCAACTGAAAAGGTTTGTTTCTCCAGAACTCCTTGAACATAGGATGGTCAATTATAACTTAACAGTAATTATTGTGTTTATTTCATCTCACATGTCATATGCACTTCTGTAACTTTAATCAGCAAAATAAAATGCAAAAAAAGGTAAATTGCAGTGATTAATGTAACAACCTCAACCCATGATCTATTGGCTGCTCACCAGATTCAACACCCACATTCCCTATACCATTGATGCATATTAAAACAGAGTACTCTTGAACCAAAAAAACATGAACAACCCCTTTCCCCTCTCAGGCTTAGTCAAGTTACATCTTTTTAAATGTATCTGTGAAGTTAGTCATGCTGATCTCTGATTCCAGTGAATTAGCAAAATGTCCATGAAAGGAAGACTGTAGTTAATATTTCATTAAGCCTTTGATATAGAACCAATGCCATCAGTGGCCATGGGATACTTAAAGGCATCTGCCTATGAAATTGAGATAAAGGGGGTGTAAAGCTACAGCCAGGGGGAGAGGGTTGCTGAAGAATGAGAAATATGAGTTTCATGTCAAGGCAGCACTGGTGCTTTATGGTAAATACAGCATTGCCTTCTGCGCTGGCTGGAAGGCAGGATTGACATAAGGTGCTCTGCTGTTGTTTACTGCTATTAACCACAGGAAGACACCGCACACACACAAGCCAGATACGGTTTCCCTTTGGCACTTTGGTGAATATTCCAAGAATAAACTGGGAAAAAAAACATGCAGTAGGCTTTTTAGGACTATATCAAAACATATGTGAACTTCATCTTTGCGAAAAGGTTATGAATTATAAGCTAAGATTGTGAATCATGTTTTTGTTGGTATCGCTTAAAACATGTTTTGATGTGTTTATCACTTCAGTAATGCCTGTCTGAGTCTAAATATGTTTCTTCATTGCTTACACGGAGGTGTGAAACTCGTATGGTGGCCATATTTTGTGGGTGGGGGTGTTTTGGGTGGGTGGCAGTGCAGAAAACTGGATTTAACTGGATTTCTCTTTTGTAAAAAGCACCTGCTTTCCGTTAATGCTGTGCATAGTCCAGGGCAATTGATTCCTTTAGTTACTGAGTAATCTATTGATTATTTGGCAGTTAATCAAGTAATCTGTTTTAAAGGGCCAAATAATGAAAATTAACTTAAATGAACAATAAAAGGCTAAAATACTTTTAAAATACTAATTACTGCTTTATTTTAAGATGACAAACTAGATAAACAAGAAGATGTATAAAACAAAAATGAACAAGAAGATAAACAAAACACTCTGTGCTAAAAATTGTATATAAATGGATGTGTCTGCTAGGCCCTTTTTCTTACTGTAAAGAAGACCAGTAAGAGAGTTAAAAAATAAGCATTATCAAGCAAATAGGCAACTGATCATTGCTGAATAAACAATCAGTTTTATTCTGTAAAATTATTTGAGTAATTGTGTTTAATTGAGTAATTATGTCAGCCTTTAAATAGTTTTCACTAGAAATGCAAGCGAGGTTTATAGTAGGCAGGACCTGCCCTGTGTGTGTCTGCTTGTTTATGTCTCTGATTGTTTGTTGGTGCTTATTTGACATCACAGAGGACTCTAGTACACCCCCCCCTTTCAGCTACAGAAAACAATGATTTTGATTGTAGGATTAAATACCAGGATCTTTATGCTGCAAATCCTTTATTACAACCAAATCCTCTGCTGAATTGGGCTGCATTTGGCCTAACATAATTAATTTACCAGGCTGAGCTGCAATTTTATTTAAAAACAGAAGCTTCACACAACACCACCGGGCTCCCTTAAGTCAAAACTATTTCATTTGGACGGAGTGTGTTCTTGGTCTTCATTATATTACCCCACATCCAATCGGATCATGGGATTATATGTCTGCATGGATGTTTTTTTCTTTCCCTGCGCATCACTACAGCCTATATCGCACTGCCTCAGCATGCATGGCAAAGCTCCTTAGAGCCACTGCAGAATACAGAGGCTGGATTGGATTGGGCTACAGTGTAATGTAGTCAGCTCTTTCAGGACGCCCCTGCGTAGTGCGTTGAGATGTTTTAAAGTGATTTCAGTAATGCGGGCGCTTACGCTAGGCTTTCTGCAGTGTGAGCTGTATGCTCCACTGACTACTTACTGGAGGTGAGAAAGGCTAGCCAGCATGCATCAGCAGCGTGTGTGTGTGTGTGTTTGTGTGTGCTTTTTGAGGCAATGTGTGTTTCCAATTTGCACTGAAGAGTGCTCTTGACATAAAATATGTACTGAACCCACTGAGCACAAGGCCCAGCTCTTTTGTTTCTCGCTCAACAAAGCACATGAACACCCAACAGGCATGCACTCCTCACCACTCGAGCAAGAAACTGTTAGCTTTTTGAACTGTGCAAAGACCCGGACGTGAAAAACTCATTACAAATGCATAGTGCTGCTTTGTTTAAGCAGCCCCAGTCTTCTCATATTTTCCCTGCATATCAATGCCACTTATGACTCCCGCAAGGTTAAGCAGACAATCTTCAGCTGCTGGAATTTCACGTCAAGCCGTGTGTGTGTGTGTGTGGACGTGTGTGTGTGTGTGTGTGTGTGTATGCGCTTGTGCGTGTGTGTGTGTGCGCTTGTGCGTGTGTGTGTGTGTGTGTGTGTGTGCGTTTGTGTGTGTGTGCGTATGCACTTGTGCCTGTGTTTGTGTGTGCGTGTGTGTATATGTGCTTGTGCGTGTGTGTGTGTGTGTGCGTGCATTTTTATGTGTGCGTTTGTGTGTGTGTGCGTATGCGCTCATGCCTGTGTGTGTGTGTGTGTGTGTGCGCGCACAGGAAGGGGGCTGGTGTGGGGGGTGTCACACTCCTCTGGGTTTGATGTGATGTCAGCAGTGTGCTGGGAAGGTTTCTTTCTGATTAAAATGATGATTTATTGGTTGATGTTGGAGTTGCTCCCTGAATGCAGCTTAAATGAAGTCTTCCAAAATGAGCTCTTTTCCCCGTTTCAGAGAAGATCTCATAATATATAGCTAACCCTTAAATATGAGGAATGTGTCAGTCAAACAAGACTCCCTGAGGCAGTGCCCAACTTCCTTTGTCACGTGTACACGGGGTGCCTAATTATATCCATTCTGGTACCATTTTAACTGGAGCCCTTCTGTAGCTGTCTGACTGGGTCTTTGATTTTCCCGAGTGTTACATATTGAGGGTATTGTTATTTGAATTCCCCTCAGAGCACTTGCTCTACCCTTTTACAATCAGGAGAACACTGGGAGTCGAGCCTCAACAGTTGTAATGAAAGTGAATTTATGGTCCCCTTCCACTCCCGCAATGAGCGTCTTACCCATTTCAGTTGCTGGAGGTGGCACTTTCTTTTCAGGTTCTACGGGGCAGAATGATGAGCAAGCTCTTTGACATGCATGTCCTAATGCTGACATTGTTCACTAATCAAAAGGTTTTTATGTATTAGTGAGCAGACACATGCATAGAGGCTGCCCACATGTCTGCCCTCTGACCGAGATGTATAATCAATGAATGAATCAAGCCCTCACATGTTTGACACGTACGGCCTATTCATCTTCTCACACTCTGTGGGCATATGAGTGTGTGTGAGTGTTTGGTTCACCTAGTCCTTGCTGTGTATGAATATGGAAAGGCCCTGGTAAAGGTCAATTCTTCTCTAGTGTGGAGAAGTTTGCTATTGCATGAACAAGTCAGTGAAGTACGTCACAATTAGCCTCATTCTTACAGCAGCCAAGGGAAGTTCAAATTAAACTATTTTGTCTGATTGTTTTCTGATCTCACAAGTTAAGTATTTTTGCTAAGATTAGCTGTCAGTAACCTTAGCGCTAGCTAGATAATCTTTCTTACTCTTACTACAATAGTCTACTAGGCTTTAAATTCAACACTGTAGATGCAATGTTCATTCAAGTTACTGAATCCGCTTTTAAAAACAATTTTACAAATAAAGGTGCCCAACAAGGGTGAAATGACCAAATGAAAGAACCACATTTTTGTTCCCTGGATGGTTCTTTAGAACTATTTTTGTTAGAGATTAACAAAAAAAAAATTAAAAGGCATCCACATAATTTAAAGGAACAGTACACATAAGCCTAGAACTGTTTAGGAATCTTTATTTTTAAGAGTATATGTACCCTTTGAGGTACTTTTGAAGACTCGCTTGTTCATTTTTGATGATTTTTATTGCTGGATTTTATTGCTGGTAATTACCAACTATTTTGCATACAGCATCACCAGATCTCCTGATGATTCTCTTCCACTGGAGAACCCTATATGAGACACTCCTTATTTAACTATATGCCAGCAATACAGGCTGAATTGTTGTATGTGAACACAAAAATCATAATGATTAGAATAACAAAAACAAGCAAAATAAATCCAGACCCAAACTTTTGCATGAGAATAATTTAATAAAAACACAAACACTTTTTACTGTAAAATATATTTTTTATATAAAATATAAATATGAAATTATATCGGCCAATAATAGTTATTAGTTGTTATAGTTATTATAATTGTTAACCCTCTTAAATCAGTACCACCACAATATTTAAATATTTTTTAGGGTTGCTTCCACCCTGTGTGACATAAGAAACAAAACATCTACAGTAACAATAAGTTAGTTTATTTTAGAAAAGCACTGAAGATGCTCCTTTACATAAAGTAAACTACCTGAAAGGACCTGGAACATGTTTTATATGTCTTTTGGGGCTTGGCACTAGGCATAAAAGCCATTTCAATATGGCTGTATTCTTGACCTTTATTCTTTTTCTCTCAGTGCGTCTCTGTGGCTGTTACAGGTTTATTCTGTAAATTCCATTATGGATATCTCTGGAGAAACTGGCCTAGTCTTGATGCACAGTCTATTTTGCAAACAGAGGCGAAAACTGCTAAATTGGGACATCTAAAGCTCAGGTTGAGTGTGTTTGGCAGCTTTTGGCTCTGGTCCTAAGAGCAGGCTCGCCGCTCGGCCGGCATTAGCGCAGAGTGTTTAGCTGCTGCTGGACGAGGGAGGCAGATTTAACACGCAGCAACTCTTTGTGGAGAGATGGCCAAGCTGTGGCACAGAGGTGGTATCAATTATGAAGGCAGTGTGTGGTTGGAAAGTGCTGGGCTTATGAATAAAGCAGGCAGGGGATTTTCTTATGTGGAGGTAGTCTATCCCGCTGGATCAGCCTTGCTGACTAGGGCTGCTTTCTCTCTGGGGGTTTTGGTCACCTGAGTGTAAACATCTGATGTGAAAGGTGTCCCACAGAGGAGGAGCTGTCACCGCAGGACATCCTGCGGCCCCTTTGACTGTGTATGTGCTGAAATGTACATACACACACACACACACACTCACTCACTCACTCACTCACTCTCTCTCTCTCTCTCTCTCTCTCTCTCTCTCTCTCTCTCTCTCTCTCTCTCACACTCACACTCACAGTCACACACACACACCCACACACTCTCATACTTAACAACACACGCAGAATCGTCCCACAGCCTCAGGCTACACAATACAACACAGAGATGTTGTCTCCTCCTGTTCCCTTACTGCTACTGCCCCAGCGGACAATAAAACACCTGGTGTCTCTCGACCTCTCTCCCTTTCTCTCCCGTCGAGTTTACGCCTCAAGTAGCAGCGCTTCTCCCAGCCACTCTTGTTCTCTGCGTCCTGTTTGCTCTTCTTGCCTTTCATTCAAATTTACCTTTCATTCACTGCTCCCCTCCCCTACAATATCTCTTCAAATACCGCACATATTGCTGGCCACATTGTAAGTGAACAGTCACCAAGGGTGCTCAGCAGAGCATAGGCCACTCTCCAGCTCAGAACAGACCTGCGGTCCACAGTGTAGGTAAGATTATAAGTCCCTGAGGCGGTGCTATCCTTCCCCGCTGTTCCTATAATGAGTTTCAGTCCTCCTTTTCGAGCCCTGGTGAGAAGGGAAGTGCACTTATGGAAGGACGCAAAGACTCTGCCTGTGATGTAGAACGTGCTAAAAGCCAGACCAGGCGAGTCCTCTGTAATTGTCTGGAGTTGAGAGGCTGGCGCAGGGAGCAATCTAATTGTTTCCCTGTTTAACTGAGTGACTCCATCAATATCCATTAGCACTGTAGATTGCAGGTGTGACGGTGCTTAATTCGCCTTCTGGTTGGAGGAGGAGGGGGGTTATCTGACCTGGTGTTAAAACATTATCATTCCGCAGAGGTACAGTCAGTCTTGGTGCAACTTCCCCTGACGTATGTCTGGTGTGTTCGCTGCTGTCCAGCCTGTTGCCTTCTGTGCTGCCTTTAATGCCTCACTGCTTACCTTATTGAAATAACCAGTGAAATTCTATCAAAAAATGTGAACTAAAGCTTTCAATCAATTTTACAAATGCAAGAGGAGATATTGTTTTAGAATTTGATTTGATGATTATATATACTGTTCTAAGAGTTTTAATACACCAGTACTCAAGGAGGTCTCTTTTTGTCTCCCTTGCATACCGCTCTGCACACTCTTTGAACAAGTTTGATTTTGAACTGTTTGATCTGTTACCAGCTACCTTTATGATTGCAGTCCTTGTCGTTTACACACAGTGCAAAAGAATATCATTAGCATGCTCTGGATTGTGGAAGCTGATGAGTGTCTCCATTTGGTTTGGTATGCGTGTGGATTTTGTGTGTGTTGCCTTTTGTTGCTCTTTAGAGTGACATTTCTGCCCTCAACTGGATTCACTCTAGAACAACACGGCTCAAAGCCTGGGGTTGTCATAGCAATCAGAAAGTTCCTGCAGCCTAATGTTAGAATGGCACTTTATTTGAGTTGCCATTTTGTGAACTTGGCCTTAATGATGTTCTCATTTAAACAAACTTCAGAGCCAATTTATTACGTTACCATGGGTATGGAATGGGGAGAACTGGAAGCAGGGTAGATATTTTAATGCCTTATGTGTGCGTGTGCGTGTGCGCCTGTGGCATGAATGCATTAAAGCATAGTGTGTACATATTCATCTTTGAAGCTCTACAGTTCTCTCTCATTATATGCCCTGTTCTTTGGTTTTATTGAACATTTCTTTCTGTCTTTCCTTTTCTTCATTGTTGTTTATTCTTTCTTTCTTCCTTCCTTCATTTCTTCATTCCTTCCTTCCTCGCTCAGTCTTTCTTTGTAATGCTATGTGCTTTATTCCCCCTTTAGAGACTGCCAAGGTTTTTCATGTCTATGATGGCTGAACTCCTGAAAGCTCAGAGACCCTGACAGAAATGTCTAGAGAGATGTGTATTATGTGTTTTGTTCTCTGCTCTTGTTCAGTCATCGCAGGCAGTGCTGGGAGTGATGCTGCATGGAGAGCTCTTTTCTCCACCCGAACCCATGGTTGTTGGAGTGAAGAGCAGGTATTATATGGGATGGTACGGAACATTCGCATACCTCTGCTGTGGCAGATGAGAGTCTGTTCTGTCTCCCCTCTGACCTGCACTCCTCCAAAACACCGTACAGTGAACACAGGACGGATGTAAATGGATTTTAGATTTGCAGTGTAATAATGCTTCCACGAGCAGCGTGGGCATGTCATTAATGTGGATTTTGTTTCACATTTTAAAATCTTTTTATTAAAGGTTTGAGGAAAAGAAACTCAGAATTTGCATCACTAATAAGTTTTAATTTTGTCAGTTTACTAAATCTGGCCTGACCCTATGTATAAATAGTGTATTTGTTATAGATGGTTACTTCACACTATTAAGATGAAATACATGCCAACCGAACACAATTCACAGTCATATAACTACGAAACTGGTTATGATGCCATAGAACAGGATCATGTCTCTATATGCAGGTCAACAATAGCTAGCAAAATGTAAAGGAATGGACAAGGAATACATGGTCCTCAGTTGTAATAACCAGAGGTAGGATTAGGCAGAAGGCCACAGGGGATGCAGTGACTCATACTATAAACAAAGTGGGCCTAGGACAAAAAAGAAAAAAGAAAAAAAGAACTGTTGCTGCATTCAGGTGATGTATTATTCTCCAACATCACTATTTGACTTTAAAACATAGATTATACTTATAACTGTCTCAGATTAAGTTTTTATGTATGTATGTTTATTTATGTATTTCATTTAATATATTTAGGTTTTCATTCGGTTTTTGTTTATACAGACATGCACACAGTAGATAGGTATGCATAGCTTGCTGGTCTGTTTCAGAAATAAAGGTACAAAACTTTCACTGGGGTGGTTCCCTCAAGGGGACATCTCTGTACCTTTAGACAGGGAACATAATTGTACTATATACACAGTGTATTGTACTGTATCAATTGAAATTACATTTTCTAAGTTGTATTAAATCCACACACACCGTCTGATCTCCAGGATTTTTATTTCATTGCTCTGTTTTAAAACATTAAAAGAAAAAAAATTCTGGGAAAAATTTCACCTGGGAAAAAATTACATAAGGTAAATAATTGGACCGTAAAACCACTGTTGTACCTTTGGTACATTCACCTTGTTTGTACCTTGATGCATGAAAGGTGTATATACACAGTACCTTTATTTCTAACAGTGTATGGTGTGCTTTGTATGGATCTACAGATTTTGTAATACATGTTTATAAACATGTAATTAGCAAGCAATGGTTTTGGCAGTTTGTGTAGAACACAATGTGCAGGTTTTACCCCTAGCATTTTGCTTCCCTCTCATGCTTATTTGCCTATAGCAGGGAGTGCTAATGCCAGGACAAACTAAACTGCTGACGTTACACTCTTAAAAATAAAGGTTCCTAAACGTTTCTTTGCTTGGCTGTATGGATAAAACCTCTAATTGGCACAGAATGTTTACAGTATGGAGAGGTCATTCTCAGTGTCACATCAAGATCCACTGAAAGCGATCATATTCTGTGTTATCACTCCAAAGAACCTCTCTTGTGTCTTTATTTTTAACAATGCAGGTGAAGAGGGGACGTATTTTGAGAGTATTTTTAACTGTTGCCTTGCAGTGGACTGGCAGCCTGTCATATGGTGTATCCTGCCTTCCACCCAGTGAATGCTGGGATAGGCTACTGCAGCGCAGAAGAATAAGCAGTTTAAAAAAATGTGTTTGTGTTTGTCCGTGCCCCTTCTATACGTGCGCATATTAGCAGTGTGAAGAGTTAACTGTATGACAACCAGCCTCAGTTTCCCATGCTTCTCAGGCTTTTTCAACTCTGTCTTAGGATCAGTTTATATGTTACAAGTTATATGCTTAGTGCAGAAGTGTATTAGTAATAACAAAGAGAAGTGAAGAGACAACATGCAGAAAACTGTTCTCTCTCTCTCTCCCCTCTGGCCTGCACTCCTGCAAAACACCATTCAGAGAGTGCACCAAGGATGTAAATGGATTGCAGATTGGCAATGTAATCATGCTTCCGTGAGCAGAGCGGCCGCGGTGTTGATGGAGAATTTGTGGAGCCTTCGGTCAGGCATCGATGGGCAGCCCTGCAGTGGATGTTACTTTTTTCTGTGTGTGGACATGAACAGCGAGCTGAGTGGTGCCTGTCGAGACTAATGAGATCACGCCTTTGATTTTCACACTTCACACAGATGTTTGGGGCTCTCGCACTCTCTCTCTCTCTCTCTCTCTCTCTCTCTCTCTCTCTCTCTCTCTCTCACACACTCTCACACACACACACACACACACACACACACACACACACACACACACACACACACACACAAACAGACTGTCATGCTGGCTCGAAAGGTTGTCCTCTGATGTTTATGAAGGTCACCAGCAACTTCATCTCATCACTGCGGACAGTGTAAAATCCTAGACTGACGCACTATTTGCGTTCAGGCCTCCACTCATGCATGAATATCATATCAGTCATTTTGTGGGCAGGCTTTGGTATTCTGACCGGCTAAGCGCCAGTGACATGTCCTTTCATGGGAGGTTGAAACTCTTCTGCTGTATGCTAATTTGCTTGCTGCCCCGAAAAGTCACAGCAAAAAAAAGAGAAAAAAAGAAAAACAGCAGTTGACTGACAGGGTAACATGATCCACATCGGCTTTTTTAATTAAACCAAAAGGCTGCTTAACATTAGGGCTTCCAGGGGCGAGGCAAGATATTGACCAAATTTCCGTAAATGTCATACTTGCCGACGCAGTTTGATGTTCTGTAAATTATAAATGTTGTCGGCCAGAAAAGCTCTACTGAGGCCAAGTTGTGAGTGTGTGTGTGTGTGAGAGAGAGAGAGAGAGAGAGACAGAGAGAGAGAGAGAGAAACGTAAATACAGAGAGAAACAAGTGCAAGCTTGCATTAGCATAGCAGAATCTCTCCTCTGCTCTTCTCTCCTCCCTGGTTCATCTTTATTTACAGGCAGAGCCCTGTGGCAGTGCTCACTCTCCGTCAGCCCAATTAGAGCACACGTGGGCGGCCTGACCTCTACTGCTGCAGCCTCGCTGGAGAGCTGGCTGAGGAGCTGGCCTCAGCCAAAGGAATGAAGCTTCTTTCTACACAGTGCCCAGTGAGCCTTGTTAGCATTACAGACATTAAAGACTCTATGTTGCTTGATTTTTTTTTTTTTTTTTTTTTTACCACCAGATCTTCTGCTGCCTTGGGTTTGGCTTTTACCTGTTTTTATCAGACATGTTTTATAACTCAGTGAATGCACAGGCAAATGGCAATACATGAAGGTACTTGATAAACAATATTTTGTTTCCCAAAGGACTGATAACACAAACATGATTCTCTTTTAGACCCCAACAGAATTCTAGAACATTCTCCTGGATTTTCTGAGTTAGAGGCTTATTGATTACTGTTTTAAACAAACGCTTTACTGTGAAACCAGAGAACAGTGACAATTACAAATTGATTTCATTTTAAAGAGGAATCCTACTTCTTTATTATGAAAACAAAAGTAAGGGATAGAAATCAACAGAGATGTCAGCCCATGACTGAAAGGAAAATGCACATTGAAACTGCAATATGCCTTGTAATTTTAATGTTGAAAACGCGTAAGAGGGAAATAAAGGAGAGAGATGACAGATAGCATCGCTAACTGTATAATTTGGACACACCAGTTGTGCTTAATGTTGTGTGAATATTTCATGACCAATAGAAATGCTTCAAAATTACTTGGAATAAAACTGAAAGTTAAGAACTTTTGGACCTTCTCTTCTGAAGTTTTTTAAGTGATGATATGAAACAATTAAATCATTGTTTCCTAACAATGAACATGACAGCATTCCACTCCCTTAGCTACAGTGGTTTCCTTAGTGAGAATAACTGGAAAGTGGAAAACACACACTTAACAGGCTAGCTAATGGGTTCATGTAAACTGCTTCTACAAATTGATGCACACTGCTATCACATGCTGAAATAATGTGCCAAGTCCTCAATACAGAATCAGATTTGTCTGCTAGTTCATAATGGAATGACCTTGCCTATGTGTTCAGTAAACCAGCTAAATAACTATGGGAAAAAATGTTACACATCAAAAACAATAATATTTTGATTAAACAACTAAATGTCTAATTATCTAAAAAGTAATTTGTGTCAAAGATTTCTGTAATTATCATGCTTTCTGTCAGAATTCCCCTTTGTGCCGGTTACAGTGAAATGCATAGCATCCAGCAGAGGCCCCTGGGGGGTTGAAGAGGGTTAAAAATGTGTCTGATTTTACATATTTTATAAAGAATACACAGCCAACCAGTATAATTTTTTTGCATTTCTAGATCATCACCTCCTCCTGCTCAGAACTCAGCATTCTGAAGGCATGAAGCATGCCAGATGCTGCATTTTCTAACACATGGGTCTAATACATCTCCCAGACACAACGGTGCTCCAAACCATAAACAGGAAGCAGACTTAATTAGACAGTGCACTCATTAACCGCTCCCAAGACCCATGCACCTATCAGAGGAGATCCTGTAACACACTTTCTCATTGGCAGAACAGCACTTTTTAAATTTTGTACATGTTTCCTAAATCTCTTTGTCTCAGTAGGTGTTTGTTCTGTGTATGTCTGTTTAAGTGTGGTGTAAAAGTGCAGCACTAGCAGGCTGCTCCTCAGGCACCCTGTCACTCAGAGTGGAGTGGCACACAGACGCTGGCCATATACACAGTAGCCAGGCTAAAGTAAGCCTCTTAGAGCGGGGTCCCTGTGGAGCGACACTGCCACATGCACACACCGGCAGGAATGGGCCTCTGGGGGGTTGACATGTGTTTAGCTGTGAGAGCTGAGCTGCTTTAAATTGTTAAGTGGGGTGAGAAGGAGAGAGAAAGAGTGAAACCGAGAAAGAAAGGGAGCAATAGAGTTAAAGAGCAATAGACACAATGCATAAGGAGTTTGACAATTGAGGCTGGCTGCCTACTCTGGAGTCACAGTTAAGCACTTTGTGAACTTGCTGCAATGCCCCTCGAGCATCAGGGTAATGGCAAAATGATCAGTGGAACATAAATCCTCATTGCTTTAATCCTCACAGTGGACTTTGATTTGCATAATGACATAGAGGAGTACCCAGAAAACTAAGAAAACTGGTGGTCACCAAGATAATTCTAGATAGATGCACTAGGTCAAAAGCCTTAAAGGCAATATCCTACATTTTTCTTTTCTTTTATTTTGTTATATTATTATAACATTAATAAGCAATAATAGTAATATTTTGGTTGCTGTATTTATTAAAAGATGAAGTCTTAACTCATTTTTTTCATGCAACATTTTACTGTAACTTTCAGTCTTATGTAGGTAAATAAACTTGTTCTGATTGGCTGCCCCATAATGTGCCACTTTCACAAAGCTGCATAAAATCCAGATTTTTTTTTATTTAATCTCCAACATTTAACGAATACTCCAACAGTTTCACTATTTTAAGTAAAATTTACCAAGGAATAGTGTGAATAGAGAAGTACAGTACATTACCTTTTAATAACTTATTGATGATCCCAAAACATTTAAATAAAACATCTCGAAACACTTTTGGCTGTCTAATAAAATAATAGTAGTAATATGAAAAGTGATCCCCCCACAATCACACCATGCTATCAATGCTAGGAGGGTGAAGGCTAACAAAGGCTTCCTCCTATCTCCTGATGATAGGGCCAACGCTTAGACGGTTGCGCCACTCGAGAGTGATGAAAAGTGATGAAAAGTGATTTTAACTATGCTCCCGGAAACAAAATCTTGTATTTACAGAAATAAATTTACAGTAGAAGGAAGAAAAACTTAATTTTCAATATATGCTGAAGTAACAAGATTGTAGATCAATTCCTATTGGTCTGTTTGTCAAAAGATTTACACATTAGGTAGCTGGCATTTTCAAATTATGTAAAAAACAAATAAATAAGTGAAGACAAAATTGGCGATTTTGTTCTGACAGTCACAATATGTAAATATGTTGTTTTTTGTGACATCACAAAGTTAATAAATTCAACATGGGACTGTTTTCGTGGTTTTCGTGGTTTTATGGACTGAGGCATGAATTAAAACTTCAGCAGTCTTTACATAAAAAAAGCAGCTTTATGAAACGGGCCTTTCAAAATGCACGTTGCATTTTATGTACTGTTAGGTGTATATGATTTTGTGTGTGTGTGTGTGTGGGACATGACTGATGGGTTTGTGTGCGTCTATGTTTGTGTGAGGCCACTCTGAGTTATTTACTGTAAATCAATGTAATCAGAGTGCTTTTTTTTCCAGGAACAGGACACATAAAGCCAGTCACACTTGCTGGGCTCAAGGGCATCTGCACACAGGCCATGATGGAGTAATCTAGAAAACACTACTATCATGACCCTCTGAACAAATTTTACTGTTCTCATGAAGGCTGTTTTCTTTTTATTGCATACAAAGCTTCAATGATTTCTCTTTTCTCTAATTGTCTTCAGAGCACATATTTGTATAAGGCTATATAGGCTGATGAGGACAAATGTCAGCAACAGATGGATTTGAATTAGCCTCCATATGTCATGCTTTTGCTCACCATTACATTGGTGACTTACTTTGGGTGTGTGTGTGTGTGTGTGTGTGTGTGCTTCTGCATGTGCTCATGCAGTAAGCAAGCGGGCGAAAAAGAGAGATATTGATGTTCAATCACAGATTCTCTAAGCCATTTCTCTTTCAAAGAGATGGTTCGATCAGATCTGTTAGCACAGGCCATGTTTGTGGAAGCTTTTTGTCTTGTGTGGGTTATTGTATTGTTTTCTTTTCCTTTCACGACGCCATTTCATTTATTTATCGTTCGTCCAACGTCGCCGGGGACAGAGACGAGTGGAGTGAATAACAAGGAGGAGGGAGGAAGAGAGAGCTTCCAGCTGAGGATAACAGGGTATTGTAGGTCCCTGAAACAAAGCAGCTCATTGATTGTGTAATGAGCTTTTATCTGCTGGTATAATTGCCCTGCGCATGTTGGCTCATGTTCGTTCACTCTCTGATTAATTGCTGCCCTGCCTGGCTCCAGAGTGGTCTCAACTATACTTAGTGTCTGTCACAACCTGCAACAAGTGTGTGGGCATGGGTTAGCATAGGTCTAGACTTATGTGAATGGGATGGTCATGATAAACAAACAATGTTCGTGTGTAGTGCACCTACTAAATAAAATATTTTACAACACTGGTTAAAGCAAACGGATAATAAATATGTTTGTTAGCTATTTGTCATTTCATTAAGGAATTCTAATAAATAAATGTCATGCATTTAACTGTAGCTGCTGTTGATGTTTATGTAGTTAAATAGCTATGCCAGTGTTTTAGCACATATTTTAAGGCGTACTGACAAGATGGTTCAAAATGATCAAGTTAGATTTACCTTGATGTTTCAGCATCTAAAATAGACTCTATAAAATCCCTTCCCTTGACAATTACTAAACAGAATCAGGCTTATCAGTGTAAGCCTATACACAAGGCATGCCTACATAAATGTGCTTCAATTCTGATTGTCCCCTCATAAAAGTGAAACAGAGGGAAACCCATTCAGCCCTTATCAGTTTTGTAGACATTTCATAGCTGTTACTTGAACCAAAAAGTCTCCATAACAATCTCTCCCAAAAAACAAATAAACAAACGCAGGGTGTTTGTGTCAGAACCAGGCTTTCTGCACTATGGCCTTGTAGTCCATTTATTTGCATGACAAAGGCTGCTTTCAATTATTTAGTAGACCTTATTTGATCAGCACCGGAGAGCTGTATTCTTCTACATGGACAAGCTGGATGTTTTCCCTTCATTATTCATGAGGTGAGAGAGAGAGAGAGAAAGAGAGAGAGATTAGGGGCAACAACAAAGCGAACGGCTTTCAGTTTCATGAGTATTAAGAGTTATTCCTTTTTCGGCTTCGATGAATATTTTAGAGTGGGTGAAACTTAGATGGGACCTTTTTTGCCTTCTGGGGTTAAGGAGGAAGGGCAGTAGGACTATGCTGTTGCTATGGCTCTGTTGTAAAGTCATGGGGTCAGGGGTTCTATGGTCTTTTTGTGCTGCAGTCAGGTGAATTATTCTTAGAGAGAGAGAGAATTGAGTGGTCAGGCTTATGCTAATGTATACTGAACCTCAGACCTATATATATATATATATATATATATATATATATATATATATATATATATATATATATATATATGTGTGTGTGTGTGTGTGTGTGTGTGTGTATGTATATATATATATATATATCAGCTACATGCTACTAACCTGGCATGGCCTGCTTAAGGTCAGTAGCTTTAGTCCTGGCTGTTTTAAACAGGTTTTGGTGGTACCTGCTATGTAGCCTGCCATGTTTTCTATGTATGATATGTAAAAGCAGTTTTCAGATTCAGTGCCATCCAATCTGTTGGCCCACTGCCATGGAGCAATGGTTACCAACCCTGACCCTGGAGTACTCCTGTCTTGCATATTATCCCTGCTATTTGTTGTGAAATGAGTATTAGAACATTTCCAAAAATATGTCCATCCATCCATCCATCCATCCATCCATCCATCCATCCATCCATCCATCCATCAATCATCTTCTGCTTCTCCAGGGTTCAGGTCGCAGGGGCAGCATCCTAAGCAATGAGGCCCAGACCTCCCTTTCCCCAGCCACTTCCACTAGCTCTCCAAGGGGGATTCCGAGGCGCTCCTAGGCCAGCTGGGCAATATAGTCACGCCAGCATGTCCTGGGTCTTCCCCGGGATCTCCTGCCTGGTGGACTTGCCTGTGACACCTCACGAGGGAGGCGTCCAGGAGGCATCCTAACCAGATGCCTGAACCACCTCAACTGGCTCCTCTCGACGTAAAGAAGCAGCGGCTCTACTCCGAGTCCCTCCCGGATGACCAAACTTCTCACCCTATCTCTTAGGGAGAGTCCGGACACCCTGCGGAGGAAACTCATTTCGGCTGCTTGTATTCGCGATCTTATTCTTTTGGTCATTACCCAAAGCTCATGATCATAGGTGAGTGTGGGAATGTAGATCGACCGGTAAATCGAGAGCTTTGCCTTGTGGCTCAGCTCTTTCTTTACCACAACAGACCGGTAAAGAGCCCGCATCACTGCTGACCCAGCACCAATCCGCCTGTCAATCTCCCGCTCCCTTGTACCATCACTTGTGAACAAGACCCTGATATAGTTAAACTCCTCTTCTTGAGGCAAGAGCTTATCCCCGACCCAGAGAGGGCTCTCCACCCTTTTCTGCCTGAGAACCATGGTCTCGGATTTAGAGGTACTGATTCTCATCCCTGCTGCTTCACACTCGGCTGCAGACCGATCCAGCGAAAGCTGAAGTTCACGGCCTGATATCCCCAATAGGACCACATCATCTGCAAACAGCAGTGATGTGACCTTGAGGTCACCAAACCTGACACCCTCCGTCCCCTTACTGCGCCTAGAAATTCTATCCATAAAATTTATGAATAGAATCGGTGACAAAGGGCAGCCCTGACGGAGTCCAACTCTCACTGGGAATGAGTCTGACTTACTGCCAGCCATGTGAACCAAACTCCAGCTTTGTTTGTACAGGGCCTGAATGGCTTGTAGCAAAGAGCCATGTACCCCATACTCCCGAAGCACCTCCCACAGAGTACCCCGGGGAACACAGTCTTCTCCAGATCCACAAAGCACATGTGGACTGGTTGTTCAAACTCCCATGAGCCCTCTAGGATCCTGGAGAGGGTGAAGAGTTGGTCCAGTGTTCCATGACCAGGGCGGAACCCGCACTGCTCCTCCTGAATCCGAGGTTCGACTATAAGCCGGACTCTCTTCTCCAGTACCCCTGCATAGACCTTGCCAGAGAGGCTGAGGAGTTCCCAGGATTCCCATGTAGTTGGAACATACCCTCCGGTCCCCTTTTTTAAAAAGAGGCACCACCCCCGATGTCCACACAATGTTGAAAAGGCATGTCAGCCAAGACAGCCCCACAACATCCAGAGCCATCCACCCCTGGAGCCTTGCCACCAACGAGCTTTTTAACTACCTTAATGACTTCGGCCTCAGTAATGGATGAGCCTATTCCTGTGCCTCCAGACTCTGCCTCCTCACTGGAGAACATGTCCGTGGGATTGTGAAAGTCCTCAAAGTATTCCTTCCACCACCCAATGACGTCTTCAGTCGAAGTCAGCAGCACACCATCTCCACTATATACAGTGCTAGTGGCACACTGCTTTCCCCTTCTGAGTTGCCTGACGGTTTGCCAGAATCTTTTCGGAGTCACTTTCCAAGGCCTCACCAAACTCCTCCTACACCCGGGTTTTTGCCTTGGCGATGACTGAAGCCGCAGATCACTTGGCCTGTCAATACCTGTCAGCTGCCTCTGGTGTCCCACAGGCCAACCATGCCCGATAGGACTCCTTCTTCAACTTGACAGCATCTCTCACCTGGGGTGTCCACCACCAGGTTCGAGGATTACCACCCCGACAGGCACCAACTACCTTGCAGCCACAGCTACAATCAGCCGCTTCAACAATGGAGGAGCGGAACATGGCCTATTCTGACTCAATGTCCCCCACCTCCCCCGATACCTGGTCAAAGTTCTGACGGAGGTGTGAGTTGAAGATCAATCTGACAGATTCTTCTGCCAGACGTTCCCAGCAAATCCAGTCAGCAGCACTCAGGACCCGTTCCCCAACCCGAAGGCGTAGGGAAGCTACCCTCTCGTCCACCGGAGAAAACCCCAACACACAGGCGCCGAGTCGAGGGGCTATGAGAAAGCCCACACCTGCCCGCCACCTCTCACCATGGGCAACCCCAGAAAAGAATCCAGCCCCTCTCAAGGAGATTGGACCGAGCCCAAGCTGTGTGTTGAGGTTAGCCCGACTATATCTAGCCGGTATCTCTCAACCTCGCACACCAACTCAGGCTCCATCCCCAGCCTGAGGTAACATTCCAAGTTCCAAAAGCCAGTTTCAGCAACCGAGGATCAGAACGCCAAGGCCCACGTCTTCGGACAATGCCCGATCCACAGAGCACCGAACCCCTACTACTGCCCTTCTCGTTGGTGGTGGGTCGATGGGAGGGGGGACTCATGTAACCCCTTTGGGCACTGCCCGGCCACCAGACGCTCGCTGGTGAGCCCCTCCTCCAGGCCTGGCTCCAGGGTGGGGCCCCGGTAACCCTGTTCCGGGCAGGGTACAGAAGTCCTGTTTTTTAATTATTTTCATAGGGGGAATTTTGGATCACACTTAGTCTGACCTGTCACCTAGGACCAGTTTGCCATGGGAGACCCTACCAGGAGCTTTTGCTCCAGACAACATGGCTCCTAGGATCGTTCAAGCACGCAAACCCCTCCACCACGATAAGGTGGTGATCCATGGAGAGGTCCAAAAATATGTTAATGTTTCAATTGGCAATTCAGCAGTGACTTACCATTTTAGCAAACCATATTGGAATAACACAGAGTTGATTGCTACCAAACTAGATAACTAACTAACCCACTTAATTAGCTAACTTGATAATCATAAACACTGGGACCACAAGCAGTAGTGTAGCTGGGCCAGGAATGATTACTTTAATATCCATTTAGCCACTGCTAAGATGAACCAAGCACTTGTGTGTTTGTTCAATGTATTTTTTATTTATTTATTTGTCGAAGACCACCAAAGTAAAGTTTCAGACATGATCATCCACTCATATTGTGGCAGTTACCATTGATGTTAATGTAATTTTGCTTGTGAAATGTTGCTGCCAAAAAGGCTAGCATGACTTGGCCTTAATACATCCACCAAAACTCTGTGTAGGACATGGCTTTTCTATGGTCATCCAGGCTTGTGAAGCACTGTCTTAGAGGAAAGCCATAACATTTTGAAAAAAAATATTCTAACATGCATTTTTACATAACGTGCAACATATAACTGCACATCCCTGGAGCAAAAAAGTATTTCATTTCAATCAAAAACTAAAATCATGAAGATTTCAGGCAGTGAGTTTGAATTCTTCATAGGTGTCTGACATAATTAGGATTTTGCATAGCTTGTGGCCATGTGCTTTAAATATACCCTCCAAGCCACGGTGCACAAGTCTATAGTGCACTGACCACAGGCATATGAGTAAATGCTGTGACCATCCCTCTTTTGACCTTCCTCCTTATCCTGCAGCCAGTGAGCCCTTCCACTTTCTCCTGTCCACCACAGGCTAGGCTGTACTCATACTGGAGCAGGGGGGTGGCATGTTGGCAGAGCAAAGGAAACACCTCTGACGTAAGAAGGAGATGAGTCACAAGGAACATCTCCCACACAGGCCCTAACTTCAGCTGAGTAGTTTGGCAGTTTGGTAGCCTAATTTTGGTGTGACTGACATTGATAGGAATTATAAGCAAGAAGGGGAACAGATGTCAGATTTCACTCTGATTTGATTACAGTTCTTTAGGAAATTAAACATCAGATTTCACCACCGTTCAGTTCGATTTGATCGTTTTGGTACGATTCGGATCTAAAGTAGTTTTAAAAATAAACTGACAACGCAGTTATGACTGGATGAAATATTTGCACAGTAGGGAATGCACTAAAGACAACAAAAACACTACATTATTCTTACTACTTTACATTCTCAGCAAGTGTGTGTTCAGGAAGTGCAATTTCAATCAAACCAAACCAAACCATACCATAAAGTCTAATGTTGTATATGCAGACACTTGTTTTTTACTATAGACAGACAGTAATCACACATTTTAGTGCAGTGACAGCTTCCTATTACTGGTCTTTGGGATATTCTATGGATACAAGCTATGTTTAAACAATCATTCTGTGACTGACCAAAATTATTTTGTGTAATTTTGCAACAGTTGCTATTAAAGAATGAAATAGACAGGTCAATTCTAATCGATTCTAGCATAAAAAACCTGCCATCTTCAAATCAGCATTTGATTGTGCATGACTTACAATCCAAAGCTAGATTTAGATTCTCCCTGTAGCGCCTTCTACAAGAAATAACCTCTGTCAGCTGTGAAGTAAGGGCCAAGTTTGCTCACATCTATAACAAAAGCAAACTGAGAAAGGTTTGGCCATTCTCTTTGGCAGTCAACCCTGAGAGATCATTGGTGGGAAGAGTTTGTAGCAGCAGGTCTATGGGGAAGACAAAGGAGAGGAGCTTGGCGTGACTTTCTCCAGCCTGCTTACTTACCAGCAGAGCGTCCTGTCAGATCAGGGAGGGCCCCTGATGCTTAGTGCCAGAGACTGTGGGTAATTGGAAAGCGGCTCGACTGCTCCTGCATCTTGCTCCCAGTCAAACTGCAGGTAGCGGTGCCTCTCTACCACTGAAGCTGTGTTTTCCAGGGCCGTTCCAATTTGTCAAATCTGAAATGCCAGCTTGAATGAAAATGAACCGCGCGACAGAGCTGGATGCAGGCAGCCGAAGCATGTGCTCCTGAGGCGTTTCTGCAAAAGTCCTCCTTGCGAATGAGTCACCCTGAAGTGGGTCACACATTACAAGTGGTTGCGCCAAGCGCATCATCAGCATGTGGTACATGAGAGCCCTGCCAAAAACCCAAGCTGAGGTAAGAATGAATCAGAAGTTTGGATCTAAAGAAGCATGCATATGCATACTGACAGCAGCACTGCTGTGGGAGGTAAGTCGGACGGTATGCCATGCATGGAACATTGAGTAAGAAAGCTTTCACAGGCATTTTAGATCTGCCAGCAGAGTTTGTCAGCCTCAGATATTGGTCTATCCTTCATGCGAGTTTAATCCAGCACCACAGCTTACTGTGTCAACTCATATGTTTTGACTCTCCTGAAAGAATATTAGCACACCATATGTTAAGAGTGGCACAGATATGTGTTTATTTGTCTTTATTTTTCACAAATATGTGACAGTGGAGTTAATCCATGTTTAGTGGCAACGCCATCTGCTCCACACGACTGTCTGTAGTCCATAACAATACATCTTCTGTGTGTGTGTGTGTGTGTGTGTGTGTGTGTGTCTGTGTGTGTGGTTGTAAATGACAACAGAAGTGATGAAATTAGCAAATAAAGTGGTCATGCAGAGGAAAGTAGAAATAAAGTGAATAGAATATAGACAACTTACCACCAGATTTACACAGCCTGTCAAAAGTGTGAGGACACTTTGAGAATGCAAAACTTAAACATAAATGATCTTCAGGTTTATCAAAGGGTCTTCGTCTGTAGAAAGAGCAGGTTTTGCCTAAATGATGTTTGGTCAAGCACATTTTGAAATTCTTTTGGCCCCAAGGTGGTTTTAACAGTTTGAGTGGTTTGTCTGCTGATGCATGTTGATGTCACAACAATTGGATAAAATGCAGAAGTCTGTAATAACTTGCAAAGACAGTTGTTTCTTCAGGTCTGTCTTCAATATATTTCTATTTAATATGTTAAGTAGGGATGCATGCTGATTTTGGAATCTTATCAGTATCGGTAGATGATTGTTAACAAAATTATTTTATCGCTCATCGAATAGATGATTATGTTTGACTGATATTTTAAACTGATATTTGATGCCACATTTGCCATATTCTGCAAGAGCAGAATGTTTAGGTGAGGCTGAGCTGTTACATGTCAGTAATGTTATATTTTTGGAAACTGATGAAACATCCATCCATCCATCCATCCATCATCATTGACCGCTAGTCCAAAGAGGGTTGCGGTAGCAGTTGGGAGAGCAGAGAATCCCAGATGACCCTGTCCCCCGCAACTTCCTCCAACTCATTCCCGGGGACCCCAAGCCGCTCCCAGGCCAACTTGGAGACATAATCCCTCCAGTGGGTCCTAGGGCGACCCCAGGGTCTTGTCCCGGTAGGCCGTGTCTGGAACACCCCCACCGGGAGGCGTCCAGGGGGCATCCGGGTCAGATGCCCGAACCACCTCAGCTGGCTCCTCTCAATGCGGAGGAGTAGCGGCTCTACTCTGAGCTCCTTCCGGATGACCGAGCTCCTCACTCTATCGCAGAGCATGTAGCCCGCCACCTGAAGAAGAAAGCTCATTTCCGCCACTTGTATTCGCGATCTCGTTCTTTCGGTCATTACCCACAGCTCATGACCATAGGTGAGGGTTGGGATGTAGATCGACCTGTAAACAGAGAGCTCTTCACCACTACAGTCCGGTACAGTGACCGCATTACTGCTGCCGCCTGTCCCAGCCTACGGCAGATCTCACGATCCCTCTTCCCATCAATCGTGAACAAGACCCCAAGATACTTAAACTCCTCCACCTGGGGCAAGTCCTTTCCCCTTACCTGGAGTGGGCATGCGATCCTTTTCCGGGCCAAGATGAAACTGATGAAACATGCTCAAGAAAATGTGCATTCTTTAAAAGCACAAGATGATACAAAAAGATTAATCTGATTACAAAGTGCCATATTTTTACAATTATGAGGCACCTAGGAACCAATCACATACCAATTGAAAGAGGGGGTCATAGAGTTTCTGATGGTCAGTGGAGGCTGGCTCCTTTCAGTCTGCGAGGAGATGAGACCCCTGAGCAGAAAGCATGATTTTCATTGGCAGTGAACCTCCAACAGCTCAGAGCATTCGCCATTGGTTCCACAACACTGGATGATCTCCGAAATTGCATTGAACGAGCCATGAGTACAATGACCCCCAACATGCTTGATAAATTTGGAATAAATTTGTTGCTGTTGTCAGTACAACCGTTTATTTGACTTAAAATGGCTTAAACCACACATTAGGGACATTGTTAAAATGATGCACTGTACAGTAAGCTTATGATCAACATTTGATTTATGTCAACCTGCATGATTTGAAGTCACTGTGTGTAAACACAATGTATTTGGCAAAGAAGAATCTACACTGTGAGCTTGTTCTCAGCTTTGACCTCAAAAGAGTAACCAGCGGCTATTTTGCTGCGTCACACTGCACGACTGATTTCTAGCACTGTCTGTCTTTTGTTGAGATGCTGGAGAGCTGGCAGGGACACTTAACCATTCGTCCTTGATGCAGAAAAGACCTAAATGACACAGTGTAAGCAAAGCTTTATATTACCACCAGGTCAGATTTGTAGATCTCTCTCTGGATGGCAATTGTTCTGTCTTGATTTAGGTTAAAAAGGCAGTTTTCCAATATCCTAATCCCACAGCTCTGCCTCCCCTCAGCAGTAAGGCTGTTGGGTTATGAAACAGGGTGTTATTCATGCGTGAGAGAAACTCATTGCAGATCAGCATTCTTATGGCTTTATTTAGGCTGAATGATAATGAGACGCAACAATGAATTCAGGTTATGAGGCTCTAACAGTCTCAGTAATAGCACTGCCTCTGTGTTGACATTCTGCTAAAAAGATGCAGACACCTAGTCAAAACATTTACCTTTGCAATCATAATGGCACTGGCACTTTCGAATGTAAATAGTAAGCAAGATTGCCTATTTTACAAATAAATTAAATACTAGAAAAGATTATGTTTTTGATATTCAGACAGCAGAGCATGCTGAGGAACACCTGTTCAAATCCAGTGTCATTGAGATTCCATCTTTTTTTTACTTGTGTGTTAAAAGGGTGACTGTGAGTTTTTCTACTTCCATTATTTCCAAGCATTGTTAAAGCTGTGAGTTCTTTTTACAGAGCAGAAATCAGCATCTCTGGCTAACAGCAGCTGCAATTCTTACAATGACACATCGTTATCCTGAAAAAGACTTGTAAAATAGCTGTTGTCATATACTGTCTCCAAGGTCCAGTTAACGATTGGGCTTGGCGATATCTTCTATCAACACACTCACTCAACTTTTGTTTTCCAGTGCATCCTCCCTCCATTACTCCCTCGCCGACATGATAAAGAGATGATCGAGCACATTGTTTTTCTGTCAGAAATACATCACACGCAGTCGTGTATCATCTCAAACCCACATAAGCTCAGCAGCACCACAAGACCACTTATATAAGCATCCGTGCCCAGACATAAACTAAAAGTAGCCCACTTATAGCTTGTGTTGCAGTTTCTGAGTGCTCTGATACTTCCAGCCTCAAGTTTTAAACTCACTTCTGTTCTGCATAAAATTCAAGTCTGATACCTAAAGTCTGCAACAACTGTGCCAAAGGCTGTTTTATTTTTAAATAGTAGTTCTGCTTATAGCGGTTGAATTCTGTGAACAGTGTTTATAGGGATGTACCATTCATGAATTTTTGAATGGGCAAAACTAGCATTTTGAAAAAAATTAAATGCTCCATCGAAAGTAATAAAGTGATTAAAAAGACTTGTGCATATTTATGCTACAACCTTTTTGTTATATGTGTGGCAGCATCATTGAAATACTGTACGAGAGCATTTATCTGGCACACATTAGTGTCACTAAATAACGCAATCAGCCAAAATAAAAATAATGAATTTGTTGGTTGCGAGTCTGATCTTAGTCCATTCTAATTATCCATCTTTAATGCCAATGGTAAACAAAGACTGTTAAAGCTTGGCCTTGGATGTAAATTATGTTGATGATAAATCTGATGTTATGCCTTCTTTTCAGCTCCTGACGTCCTAGCCAATAGGAGAACATAATCAGCTGTAACTGCATAGATGTCACAGAGAAAATGAAAATCTGATTGGACAGTTTTCTATTGGGCCTTACAAGATTTTAACCATTTGGTTTCCGAACAAATCTTAATGAAATATGGAATATTACCACAGTACTTAGAAATAGGACCGGTGTGATGATGTTATTCAATTTTATTAGAATTTCTTTTTAGTTCCTATACATAACCGAGCTCTGTGGGAAGGCTTTGCACACCCTGTGGACTCTGCACTGCCTAACACAGTATAAATATTTTGTTATAGTATATGTTGGCTGAAATTATTTCTTACCCTCTTTTATAAGACACGTTTCATGTGTTGTGCTAAACTGCTATACTATTTCATTCCCCTCTGTCTCACAGCTCTGAAACTACAAGTGTATTAGTACAGCTCACAATTCTTGTTAGGTACAAAAGCCCTGTGGCTGGATAAAGAAGAAAGACAGAACCATCTGGCATTTACTTGCTACCAGAGGTGAAGAAAAAAGTGTTTTTCAAGGTAAACTTTTTCACAATAAGGCACATCCAGTCTCCTTTTAAATGCATAAAAAAGCACATGCTAATGTTACACTGAGACAATGCATAGCACCCATAATAACTGTCTAATGGGACATCTCTGCATCGCCCATATACTGTTAGCTACCTGTGCAGATAAATTTCTCTTTAATCTGACACAAGGTGCATTAGTGTCTCAGTTGGAGAACTAATGTCTGCCATTAGCTCCCGCCGCCCCGCGTGTGCTGCCATCGCTGCACCAGCGGCCGCTTAGCATTCACTTAACAACAGCTTTTGCAAGGTCTCGGTGTCTTACTTAGGCCTATGTCCATGCATCAAACACACTGGTCTCCTGAGTGCAAGATACTTTTAGTTTCTATTTAGCTGCAGTGCAGTGGGGAGTTCATATAACATGGATATTGTATGCTTAGTTTAAGTTAGTCAGGCAATGTGCATAGGTTCAGTGGTAGTCAGCCAAACTATACTGTTTTTTTTTTTTTTTTTTTTAAGTGATTTTTGCTTGTTCTTCCCAGTGCCGATACCACCACAATAATAATAACACCATCAGGAGTGCGTTATCTCTGCACTCCTTCTGTCGCTCATAGGCCTTCATGTTTCATTCACCCAGTGCCTAAAGACATCTGCCGTACCTTCTCAGTGACACGCATACAATGTGCAGTTACACACACACACACTGATCAGGTTCAGTTGCTGTGGTTGCTACTTTCTACTCTCATGAAGAAAAAAAAACCTGTACTATTTCTTTTCCGACTCTGTTCTATGTCAAGAATGGCTGAAAGTGATCTATTCTGAGTTTGATGGCTGTCAAGTTATGGTGCCTGCCAAAAGTTTGGGGACTTCTAGCTTTTCAGCATGTTTTTAAATACAAATGAGAATATTGTCTTTGTCAGTGTGTGTATTAACTAAGCATAATAAACACTGATCAGGTTGTGACAGCTCTGTCTTGGGAATAATGAAAATGCTGAAAACAGAAGGAACAACTGACAAAAGTACTATATTGGGAGCAATGGAGAAACCTGCACATTTTACCCCCTTGTTGTCATGTCAGCACCCATCAGCACTCAGACCTTTCAGCTGTTTAGATCACCTTTTGTGTTCTCCTTAATATCTCTGTAGTAACCTCCATCAACAATGAGCTCAGGTGGAAAGATAAAGGAGACTTTTGCTTAAGTCTTTTGCTGCTTAGATAGTTCTCCTGAGCAAAAGAGCCCAGTAATTTATCATGGACTTAGTAGTAGTAGAGTAGTAGAGATCTCAGTAATCTCACACATTGTTCTCAGATTTACTGTGATGATACTGTTTATGTGAAGCTAGCTAATTATCATCCAAGACTAAGAACCTTTTCAGTTTTGATGCTGTGGAAAACTACTGTAATTTTCTAATCTGGACGAGAAGTGTTTGTCTCTTTTTCTGATGCTATTTTTCTTTTAGGACAGCAACATTTGTCATAAAAGTGCAACTCTTGAGCAGTTAAATGTTCTTTTGAGTTTATGCAAAACCCACTTTTCAACCAGATAAAGACACTTTGATTAACAAGTAACCGAGAGCCAGATGTATTTTCAAGCACAGATGCAGCAAAAGCAAAAGTGAGCTTTGATGTGACCACAATACACAGTCCAAATGCACCTGAAATGAATATTCGATAAGACAAGAAGGCTGTGGCTGCACACAGGACTACAAACTGCATACAGTCCTACCTACTAACTGCACACTCGTGAGGTACTTCTACTCAGTAAATACAGAGCAACTGAATGAGCTATTCTTAGATTACAGAAGTGTTTAAACAAAAGTTTGGACCTCCTGACAGGACTGAAAATTTAAAAGTAGCAGTAAAACTATGTAAATAAATGTTTTTTTTTTGTTTTGTTTTGTTTTGTTTTTTTTACCAAAACTTTGTACACCGAAAAAAACTAAAAAATGTTGAATTTACAAATGTGCCCACCGGAAACACAAAGTAAATGTATATTAACTTAAGTTAAATTAAGTACTTACACATAATTAAGTCTGTATAACATACAGCATTTCATTCTTGTTGAGCCAGTATACAAAATTGAATCAAGTAAGTTTAAAGAAACTTTCATTGTACAAGAGTGTATTTGTACTTCATCTGAGAAAAAAGAAAAAAAACAACCTTGTGAATTACACAGACTGCACACGTATAGCATCATGTCATACACTGTATATAACTCATGTATAGTCATGATATCAGTGGCCATTGTTTCCCACTCTTCCAGTAGCACAGCTTTGAAGCACTAATGAATATTTTGCCTGTTTTTAAAGGTGGAGAGAAAGCCATGCCAAACAAGCCACTGTAAGTTGCTCAAGCTTTAGTACAGGGGTCAGCAACATGTGGCTCTTCTACTGCCCTGTTGCGGCTCCGCAGTAGAGTTAGATGTTTAGATAAAAATAACAATCATCTTTTGCAGTAAAATAAAACCGCTTAGAGTTCTAACACAGTTTTAACAATAATTGGTCTTAAACACTGTAGCAACTGTAGCCTAGATCTGTTAATTCACCTTTTAACCCTGAAGGTTGGCGCAGTCTTCTGATCACAGAGCAATGCAGGCAACAGTCTCAACAATCTGCAACGAGAAACTGTCAAACACTAAAAAGTCGTGAAACTGAAGTCAGCTTCTCGTTCAGCATTTTAAAATTTGAACAAGAAACTGGTAAAAGAGAAGCTGACTCCAGTCTCCTAAAAAGTCAAACGTTGAGACATTTTACAAGAAATTATTCCGCCTTTTCTGGTGGAGATGCGAGAAATGTGGCTATAGCTGAGCTAAAGCTTAAAGCAGAGCAAAGTAAGTCTGCAATTTCATTTATTTTATATTTTTAGTCTATACTAGTACATTAGCACACACTGAGACATACAGCCAAGATGGTAAAATGGACATGAAATGTGGCTCCCAGGGTGGTTTGATTTTTGTTGAAAGACAAAATGGCTCTTCTTAACTTTTGGGCTGCAGACTCTTGCTTTAGTAAATGAAACAGAATATGTGATCACGTACATTTCCAGTATTTCCTTTTATTCACTACACAATCCTCCCACAAGTGCATACACATGAGGGAGAAAAACACATTTCGTAGTTTTCCGTGCATATGGTCCCAAAACTGGTTCTTGTGTCAGTTTAGCATATACGATACTGTAAGAATGCATTTGATTTGTGTCTGAATCGGCAGCATCATGCCCTGTGTATTGTAAAATAAACCCAACTTATCAGCAAATGTATTGATTATGCCAGAAAAATCTTTACAGATATTTTTCTTACTTAATTAAAAAGTAACAGGAGGAAAATTCAAATCTGAAAAGGAAGCGTGGTGTCCCCAGTGTAAAAAGATTGATAAACACGGCATTTTTTATATGCCGGATGCTAATTTGGAGTTGGAATCGTGTTGTCTCTGCAATGAATGTTGTACTGTTGTGCTGCAAGAGACCACATCTTGATTTTTTTTTTTCTTTTTACTGCAGTGGGCAGTTATTGGCACTGTGAATTACAGTGCTAGTTGGAATTGCAGTGCTGTTTGCACTGTTTCATTACTTACACTGCCTTTGCCTGAGATGTATGCCGCAGTGGTTTATGTGTCTTCCATGACTGTACAGGTGTAAACAGGACAGGTGAGATATAAGGTCCGCTGATGTGTGGCGGCTTGATGTGGTCAGTATTTATGAAGCTGAGAGTGGGGTGGGTGGAGGAGCTGACACAGAGCAAAAGAACACAAAAGATCCTTGGGCACTTACTCACCGGGATGGAGAGACAGACATGTTGGGTCCTGACAGCTGTAAATGTCAAGAGGATAGCTAGGGTGAATAAGTGTTCCACTCTGTGTGTGTATGTGTGTGTGTTTGTGTTATTTTTAGAGCTGACCAATAAAGACAAAACACCATATTATGATTGTATTGTGGCACACAGAGATTGCAATTGCTTTAGAATATAGTAAAAACACATTGGTATAACTTTGGTGTTTAAAATTCCGTATTGTGCTTAGAGTACAATGTGCTGTGATTGTGGTAATCATGTTGTGATATACCATATTGTGATTATTGTGCTACATACTGTGATTGTGATACACCTTGAAATGAACTTAAACGCATTAACAAAACCTTGATGTAGTGTGACAAATAATTGTCCAGCGTTATTTTCCACAAAATAATTTATTTATTTATTTAAATATGAATGCCTTGACTCATGCAGACGCCCACAGAACACTCATCTGGAGCGTCTGCGATATATTGCAGCCATCTGTGACGAAGCATTGCCAAGGCCAGTATTACAATTAAAGAATGATATACTGTGGAGCCATAGTGTTTTTTTTGGGTGGTGAGGCGATGACCATTCTACTGTCTAAATAAGTCATGGAGTACAGCTAACCTTGTATGACTGAATTATCTGCTATATTGCACTCCTCACTCACATTTATAGCATCAAGTTTTTGAACTTGTTGCTGCAGTTCTATGCAGTAGTCTAGATGGATCCATTCATAGTTGAGCCCAGTGCAGTATGTGATCTATGACTGGCTGTTGTAAATTCATGTCGTGTTGTGAATGCACAAGTATGATTTAAACGGCTGTTGTGTTCATGAAAGAAGCAGTAGATAGGCACTTTTTACTCAGCAAAGTTGTTTCTGTGTTTTGTGATGTTACTGACAATCATTTATAGGTTATGAGGCCTAGAAGAGAAAATAATCACAGAAAGAAAGACAAGATGTGCCTAGCAATGTGCAAAATCAAACAGGAATATCTCAGCAGTGTTCTTGACAATATCTGAAACACATACACAAACACTCCATTAGCACTAAAAATAAAACACTGGAACGCTGCTAATAAACCAGATAAGAAAAGCTAAAGAAGGATTGCAAGTATTCAGAGAGCTTTGTGTATATGAAGATCAGGCCTCATTACCAAACTTCATCACATTCCATCAGAATAAATGTATTATTTCTGTTACTTTGCATTTTAAACTTTTCTTGAGTTCTTCATTGGAATATTATGGCCTTCTGAAGTGTTGAGCCCTGTGTTGTTTGGCATCTGCTTTGATTAGTCCAAACCCACCTCAACTTGCCAGCAGACCAGATTTAATAGGTGTATTAGAGCAGGTAAATTACAGCTCTGTGTTGGGTCCCCAGCTTTCCAGGAGTGGAGCTGAGCATTGGATTAGTGTATGAATCAGACTTAGCAGAACTGAAACTTCTCTTGAGGAAAAGGTCATGATAATTACTGTTGGATGAAATGTCCAACATGAGATTACACACATGAAGGATTAAGACAAAAGGATACTGTCCAACCTTTGTCTTTATTACTACTTCCATTCTTTTCGGAACACTAACTTTGTTTTTTAAAGAAATCTACAGGTATATTTTTCCACATGACCAAAGTTCAGTCTTAGAAGTTGGTTGCAGTTACTGCTTGTCACAATCCAAGTAATCCCAATTACAAATTTAGACCCATTGGTCCATACAAACTTACTCCACATCCCAGGCATTAAGGTTATGTTCTAGGTAAATTTTTTGTCTTTCTTTTGTCTATTAGCTTTTCTCAGTAAGGGCTCATAGCTTTGAGTTGTCTGATGTCTGATGATGTTAGGAATCCCATTTTCTCTGTATTGTTAAATGTTTTCTTGAACCCCAGTTTTGGAAACTTTTTTTTTTTTCATTAACTTTTCAAGTGTATTATTTATATTTCATACCTGCAGAAAAAAAAACACTTTAGCATGTTTAGATTCACATGAGTTATGAATTTGCAAGGCAGCTGAGGTGTGTTTGGTAGGTGCCTGCGTGCCAGAATATATGGTGCCTCTCTGTTGGTGTTAGTGTCTTAAAATCGTCAGGTTTTATTTTAGATGGCTGATGAAAACAACAGTAATTAAAATGTTTTTCATGCGCTTCTACATTTCAAATGAATGGTGGCAACTTCAATCTGCCAACAGTTTCTGTTGTTTCAAATGTTTACATATCATATTTCTTTGTGAAAGGTAGGGCTAAAAGATGAATCATTTTATATAGCATTCACAATGTTAAAGATTAAAAATTTCAAATTGTATCAACGACGTTGCCTGTAATTTTAAGTGGAGAAATGTAACCTAATAACATGGAGCTTGTGAATCTCCTGTAAATGAAGTACACAAAAGCCAAACCAAACACCCTTTCTGCTGTGTACATGACAACACAACCAAAGACAGCTGGCAGTTTAGCACAATATGTTCAAGACAGAAAAAATGGATTTGGTGGTCTGCTTGGCCTTACTAACAGGCCTAGAATTTAAATTGTAGATAATAATCACATTTTAAATCAGAGTCACAATGTTTTTTGTTTTTTTGTTTTTTGTGTGTTTTTTTTTTGGTCAGAAAAACAGCTATACCTGATTGGTTTTAAGATTGGAATGGTAAAAGTGAAAGTGGCAGCAGGTGCATAAAGGTGAAGACTGAAAAATTAAGGACAGATAGTTTTGATAATATACTAAGATTTGAATGCTTTCCTTGTATTTGAATGTATTTCCTTTTTTTCTGACAGTCAAAAATTAATAACCTGTATATATTTTCCATTTTAACTGGAAATCAGTGAGAGGGTGTTTTCTGTTTTGTTACTGTTTAGTAGGAGGACGTTCCGTAACATCCAGCATTTCACATCTTTTACACAGTCCTCTATTTTCTTTAATCTGTATTTGTCATCAGGTTTGGCTGATATGATCAGCTGCATATCAGCTGCGTAACAATGAAAGTTAATGCCATGGTTATTTATAACTGTGCCTAACGGTAACATGTATAGAGTAAATAATAAAGGTCCTAAAATAGAGCCTTGCGGAATTCCAAATCTTACTTTTGAATCATTGGAAGATAAATTGTTTACACTGACGAACTGATCACATTCTGTTAGATATGAACCATGATAGGGCTGTCCCTGTGATTCCGGCCATGTTTTCTAACCTTTCTATGAGAATATTGTGGTCTATTGTATCGAAAGCTGCGCTGAGGTCAAGTAGCACTAACAGGGATATGTAGCCTTGATCAGAGGCAAGAAGAAGATCATTACTTATCTTAACTAGAGCTGTCTCAGTGCTGTGATGTGGCCTGAATCCAGATTGGAATTTTTCATATATATTTTTCTTATGCAGATATGAACTAAGTTGTTGGGCCACAGCTTTTTCTACGATATTAGATATAAATGGTAAGTTAGAAATAGGCCTATAATTTGACAGTATGCTAACATCAAGATTTGGTTTCTTGATCAGAGGTTTGATAACTGCTAGTTTAAAAACTTTGGGTACATAGACCAGACTAAGGGATGAGTTTTCTATAGTTAAAAGAGGGTTTATAATGACTGGCAGTACTTCTTTGAGTAATTTTGAGTGAATTGCATCAAGTGTGCAGATTGTGCAATTTGCAGAGGAGATAATCTTCTCTAGTTCTAGCTGTGGGAGTGGGTAAAAAGTTTACAGCCTTTTTTCTACAACTGTGTTTTGTTTTATATCAGCCAAGTCAGATGACAGCCAAGTCGGGTTTAATACTGTGGGTTGAATTTGTTGTCTCATATTTTCAATTTTATTATTAAAGAAGTCCATAAAAACTTCACTGGTGAGAGTAGCCGGAATTTGTGGTTCAGTACCTGCCTGATTTTTTGTGGTTCGGGAAATCACACTGAACAGAACTCTAGGATTATATTTATTATTCTCGATCAGCGAGGCCAGATATGCTGAGCAGGCTTTAGTGAGAGCACTTCCAGCTTGGTTTTGTTTTAAGGTACGGGTTTTATCATTGTACCATGGGTTGAGCTTTTCCTGCCTTATTTTTATTTAATTTTAAGTGGCACCACATTTTCTAAAGTAGATCGGAAGGTATTTTCTACACAATCTGTTAGTAAATCTAACTCCATTGGGTCTGATGGAGTGAAAACTGGGGTTGATAGTTCTGGGAGGTTTTCTATAAATTGTACTGCAGTAAAAGGTTTTATTGAGTGTTTTGTAGAATAGCGAGGGGACATACATATATTATGGCTAAGTCGTAGCTCATACGAAATTAGGTAATGGTCAGAGATTGCTGAGGATTGCGGTAGGATATTAAGCTTGTCTATGTTAAGACCTAGTGTCAAAACTAAATCTAACATGTGACTACAGTAGTGTGTAGGCCCTGTTACATTTTGGGTACCAACAGAGTCTAGAATTTAAGTACATTTTTAGTGGGTCATCTGCCTTCTCAAAGTGAATATTAAAATGTCCTACAGTTATTACTTTATCATTGCACACAGCTAGGTTTGCAGCGAAATCACTAAATTCTTTTAAAAATTCGGAGTAGGGCCCTGGTGGTCTGTAAATGTTAAATAATGAAAACGCGTTCTTTTTTGTGACCGGATTTGTAACGTGAATGAAAGGACCTCACAGGAAGTGAAAGTGTCACTTTGTCTCTGACTGAATATAGAGTATTTTGGTAGATTACACAGACTCCACCTCCCTTGCCTGATAATCTTGGCCTATGTGCATAATTATAGCCTACAGGGGTGGCTTCATTTAAAGCTGAATATTCATCTGGTCTAACCCATGTTTCAGTAAGACAAAAAATGTCAAATTTATGATCGCTTATAATTTAATTTACGATTACTGCTTTTGAGTTTAGTGATCTTATATTAAGTAGTCCAAATGTTGTGCTAACATCTGACTACGGATATATGTTGATTAGGTTGTTTATATGGGCTGTTTGAGTTTTTCTACGATTAAATTTAGTTTTAAATTGGGGCAAAGACACAGTCTCAATAAAGTTGAACCTGGGTGACGCCTCAAGGCGGTTCGCAGACGGTCAGTTTAGCCTGTCTGTCTGTAGCCTGGTCCCGGCTCTGGACTGTCAACAGCTATTTACACTACTCTGCCGACTAACTAAAAGACTATGAGCTATGCTGCAAGAAAGTAAGGCAGCACCCTCCCACGTGGGGTGGACACCATCACTGCCTATAAGACCAGGCTTGCCCTCGAAACACAACCAATTGTCTATAAAGCCTACCTGATTTTCAGAACACCACTTGGACATCCAGCAGTTTAATGCTGAAAGCCTGCTGTAGGCTTCAGTGCCGTGCCGCATTGGGATGGGGCCAGAGCAAATTATGGCATTGGACATCGTCTGGGCCTGTTTAGTCACCTCTCTAATATTACCCTTAGTTACCTCAGACTGCCGCAGACGAGTATCTTTGGCCCATACATGAATGACTATCCTCGAATATCTCTTATTAGCTAACAGTCTAAGGTTGCCACTAATGTCTGGCACTCTGGCTCCCAATAAACATCTAACTGTTACTGCTGGCATCCCTAAAGGAGTAGCTAATTTCACATGTCGGACAATCGAGTCTCCTATAACCAGGGCACTTTTAACAGGCTCCACAGTGGGTGCTTCACAGAGTGGGGCAAACCTGTTTGACAAGCGATTCGGAGGAGCGTGGCATTCCGTTGGGCTAGCTTTGGCCTCAGTGTTAGCATTAGCCTTAGCTTTCCGGCTAGACGCCGAGTCATCACCCATTCTCCCTGCTGTGAGGGCTCTAACGCTGGAGTCGAGGGGGTGCTAACTCTCCCTAGGGCACCCGGAGCTGCTAACACTGAATCTTGCTGTCTTTTAATAACCCCCTTTAATAAAGGGTTAACTAGTTAAAATTAAGCTATTAGCATTTCCATAACCAGCCCTGCAAATAATTACATATTAACCATTCAATCCAAACTGTTGAGAACCATTTGAAGAGTATCTGCAGGGAGGTGACCATCCATCCATCCATTTTCTAAGCCGCTTCTCCGTCAGGGTCGCGGGGGGATGCTGGAGCCTATCCCAGCAGTCTTCGGGCGGAAGGCAGGATACACCCTGGACGGGTCACCAGAGGGAGGTGACCAGCATATGCAATTAACTTGTAAAAATTTACAAGTCTAGCACCTGCTAGACTCTTTCTGTGTGTTACCATAATAGAAGCCAGCAGGTCCTAAATTACTTTTTGTTCCTTCTTGATAGGAAGAGAGAAAGCCAGTAACATTTTCAAAATCTGTGAAGATTTCCTTTAAACCACCCCAAGTTTTTAATTTATTTATTTATTTATTTTTTCAAATACTCTTTTAAACTGTTTTAAAACAGCTTCAAACTGAAGGCGCTCCACTAATTAATCTATCATACACCAAATCAAGAGAAAAAATTGAAAGAGAAGTGCTCTGTACTATATTACACTGAGTAGTGAAGAGGTGTGTTTGAGGTTAAAGGGATGTTAGCATCAAATAAGTCATTATATATATAATATGTGTGTGTGTGTGTGTGTGTGTGCGTGCGTGCGTGCGTGTAATTTTATTTATTTATTTTTCTTTTAGAGGACACTTGCTCCCTAAGCAACTATGCTCCAGAGACGGCATCAGACTCTCTTTCCCTGCTTCTCATTCTCTTTCTCTTTCAGACTTCCTTTTCATCAGTCTGCTCGCTGAGACCTCTAAAGTACTTTATATTTTATTTATATTTGTCTCTTCAGACACTTAGGTACCAAGACGCTAGATACCAACTTTGCAAGGACATTTTTGCTAGAATAATAAGAATGCAGTGCTGATTAACTCGAGAGTGGCATATAACCAAATGGTGCTTGATATTCTTTACTTGTGCTGAAATTAGTTAGCAGGAAATACTTTCTTTCTCTGCTTCTATATGTTTCTAATTTAGGAGTTTTTGCAGAACATTACAAAAAGACCAAAAGTACTGAGGTTTTTGGCACTTGAGGTGGAAGTATACTTGTAGATAATTAGCCACACACATCATTGTTTAGCACAAGTACTAAGTATAGCAAATGCATGTCTAGACTGACTGTTAACATTTAGCATAAGACAGAATACTTTACTACCTAGATTTTGCAGCTTACTATTTATAATTCATAAGTCATAATGGGTTTACACAAAGGGAGGAGGAAGGCACAATGTAGATTGTTTTTACTCAGTCATTTTAAACTATTTGGGTGAAATTAATATACTTTTAATATACAATCTGTGCAGTTCTGATGCAAATAGAAAAGGAAAAAAAACTTGTTTGGAATGCCCACCATTTTACCTGAAAGAGACTTGAACTTGACTTTAACCCTGGCAAGTGTACAAGCTGATTGACTACTTGTAAAATGTTCTAGAAAAGTCTGATAAGTAGTTGCAAGGACTCCATATAATTGTCAAGCACTGCTTTATTTATTTTTTACTACAATAGGGAACCAAGTATAAAAAAAAACAAACTGAAATGTATTTTACATACATGAGTTCTTCAATGCATTTTTTAATGAATCTGTGAATAGAAAGTGCAGGGATATATATTTTTTTTTTCCCATTTGATGCAGGGTATATGAACTGTATTGAGTGATGTAATGGAGGACAGAAGATTTTTAGCTGCTATGCACTTCAGCACTGTAAGTAAGCTGTTGTTGTTCCTAAAAACCTCCATTTTACTATAATAGCACTGACAGTTGGCCAGGGCAGATCTAGCAGGGCAGAAATTTCATCAACTGCTATGTGGCAAAGGTGGCCACCCATGATAGTACCATGTTTAAAGTCAGTGAGCTCTTCAGTACAGCTTATTCTGCTTGTTCGTCTTTGGATATTGCATGGCTATGTGCTTCTGACCATATAAGGTAGCTGTCAGAATTTGCAGATCGCATTGCTAATGCTTTTGCCAGAAGCATGTTTTGCTTAAATTTGTTCAACTTCATATAAATGACATGCTCCAAATTAATTAGTGTTAGGTTGCACCCATACTTCATTTCATTTATGCCCACAGGAATAAATCTTGTATCAGGGGTATGTCTTGTGAAAAAGTATGTCAGCTACATCCTTAAGAGACTTTTAAGAGACAATTTGTGTAGCATCAACCACATCTACATCATTCTTTATATTTATTACTGAGATAGTATTATCTGTTACACTGAGGTTACAGCATTTGCTGTATACAGTATTTGCTGTTAACCTTTTAACCTTTCATAGCTAGCTAAACTATGACTGGAGGCATAGATATAACATTAACTGCTCCATTTCTTTCATAGCTGGAAGCGGTTATGCTTAGAAGTTATCATAACTGATAACTACCTTTGTTCTGAGGTGTTTGTACTGAGGCATATGTTAAACCAAGGATGACAGTTCTATTCATATTCTCTACATTTGCATTGTGTTTGTGCGTGTGTGTCCATGCACATGATTGTTTGTCTTGGTGGAGGGCTGCAGAGAGACAGAGAATCATAGTAACAGATGTGAGTGAAGTCTGGAACAAACGAAGTGAAAATCACAGATGGTTAAAGAAAGGAGGTGGAGGGATGATAGACTTCACACGTAGATGATGATACTTCTGCTGATTCTGCTGATCTCGCATATCTTCCTGCATCATCTCACAGACAGAACTGTTCTCCCTGACTATGTAATGGCTGCAGGGTTAATCGCATCATCCATTTTGGTTGGCTGTTGTTGAGTCATCTCTGAATCCTTTATAGCATAGATGGTAGGGTCATAGATCATAAAGACAAGATGTGATGATTCATCTGTCTTGCATGTAAAGAACCTAAAGGAATCTGTCTGTATTGAACCCGGCCTGCTAAAACGTGGATTCAACAAGCTGTTTAAAAGCCCCTAACTGAAACAGATGTCTCGGTTGGTGGTATCCTATGCATAGTCTCGTCTCATTTCATATGTATATTCATATTAAGGGTGGGAATCTCTTGGCACTTCACGATTCGATTCGATTGCGATTCAGAGGGCCATGATACAATTATAAAACGATTATCGATGCATCTTGATACATCTTTTATCACAAACAGGATTTCTTTTTCTCACTGTGTGACAACTTGGTACTTTTAAAACAAAGTATTTGTAAGGATCTATAATGAATTTACTTCCAATATCTTTTATTAATAAAACAAATGGAAGGGGTGTGGCGAGTGAACTTCAAGCCTCTCATTCATTGCTTTTGTTTGGAGCACATAAGACACTGCTTCACTCATGTGCAATAAAATGTGCAGTTACGGTGAAATAAGATCCAGTAGCAGTGGATGTCCACTCAGCACGTTACAGCCGTCCTGCCCGTTTTCTTTAGTGATTTTATAACTTCAGATTTGGTCTAGTTCTAGAGATTCAAGGGTCACTGTGTCAGTAAAATATCTGCGAGACTGGATGTGTGCAACACAGTGCGAAAGCCCCGTTTCTCAACGAAATGTGATGTAGACTGCAGGTTACTTAGCAACACAGTCTCTCCTAACTAATAGACTGAAAAGGCAAAGAGATTTAGCCAAGTTGAACATTTGCAGACAATTGGACTTATTCGCATTTATAAGCATCTTGGTTGGTTTCCTGGAACGTTAAATCTGCAACAAGAGACTATCAAACATTAAAAGGTTGAGAAGAAGTCGCTTCTCTTTAAAATTTTCCCGTTCCACCTTAAATGATGCCACATTTACATTCGGCACCTCATGCAGAATTTAAGGTGGAACGGAAAAATTCAAACAAGAAGCTGAAGATTAAGAAGCAATTTCAGCCTCGTAAAACAGCCAAACATTGAGAGACATTCTCTATAGCTGAGCTAAAGCTTAAAGCAGAACAAAGTAAGTCCGTGTTTTTTTTTACATAAGCTAGGACATTAGCACATACTCAGACTGCGCATGAAATGTAGTGGCTCCCAAGGTGGACTGATCTTTGTTGAAAGGACAAAATGGCTCTTCTTAACATTTGGGTTGTGACCCCTGATCTATCCTGGCTTTAACGCATAGGGAGCTGGTCAGATTTCTCGATCATCAGGTAGTGTTTTTGTTATGTGCCATCAACAATCGATATATATATGGTGGGTAGCACTGCCGCCTCACAGCAAGGAGGGCCTAGGTTCAATTCCCCTGCCGGGTGACCGGGTCCACTCTGTGTAAAGTTTGCATGTTCTCCCTGTGTCTGTGTGGGTTTCCTCCGGGTTTTCCGGTTTCCTCCCACAGTCCAAAGACATGCAGTCAGGCCAATTGGACATGCTGAATTGCCCCTAGGTGTGAGTGACTGTCTGTCTGTCTGCCCTGCGATGGACTGGCGACCTGTCCAGGGTGTATCCTGCCTTCTGCCTGAAGACTGCTGGGATAGGCTCCAGCACCCCCCCGTGACCCTGACGGAGAAGCGGCTTAGAAAATGTATGTATGTATATATATATATATATATATATATATATATATATATATATATGTATGTATGTTTTTTTGTTTTCAATTTACCTTCTCAGCATCTGCCTTCCTTCACTGCCTCTCTCAGTTGGCCTCGTCTGTCCCCTCTCCCTGTGCTCCTCTAGACAGCTACATTGGATTTTCGCTCCATTCAAAATGAATCGAGTCACTGTGTTTTGTAGTAACGAGCTTTGTCGATTGCCTAAATGTAAGTATGCACAATTTACGCCGCTGCCTTGGCCATTTGTGGAATGCCTTAACATTATAAACAAATAAAAAAGCACTATCGCCTGCAGGCTCTCACGGTGAACTAATACACTGTGGTGACTGGTGGGTATGCAATGAGCATAAAATCCAACAGACCCCCATGTGGTGGGGGAAGGTGGAATTTTTGCAACCATTTCCATCAATATGTGTTGTAATGTCTGGGCTTGAAACAGTGCACTTAATATTAGAACCACTGGTGCCACCACTCTACTTCTGCTATCAAAAAGAAGTGGTGCTGACACTACAACTGCTTTTAAATGACTCCTAAAGCAATTGTAGCCACCATTACCAGCGGAGCGCTTTTTTTTTTTTTTTTTTTGCTGTTGGTGTACTTCAGTGGGGACTCTGTGGAGTTTTGAGGTGACTTTATTGTTCACAGTGACTGTAATACCTCCCACTGTATCTTTTGCGCACTGGCTATTTTGTCAGTAGGGGAGTAGATGACTTTGACCTGGAGCAATGGGGGTCCCTCTTGTGGTTCCTATGTCCCTCCACTGGCTGGGGGTCAAATCTTTTTACACCTGTGGTGTCAGGCCTCCCAGGAGGTCCCAGTCACCGTTAACCTTCCATTGTCACTTCCTGCTGCGCCCGTGGTCCTTCAGCAAAAGTGGAAGGTCACATGTATCGTCCAGAGAAATGACCAGCAGTGGCTGCCTGCATTCCTCATGTCTGGACAGAAATGCTTATGTGCCAGAAAACTATATCTTCGGGTGCACATTAAACAGAAAGAGAGGAATATTTCCTCCTTTAATATTAACATGGAGGGTAATCAGCTTTAAAACCTTACATTAGGTTCTTGTGCTCACAAGCAAGTTCTTTCCAAGCCACTCATCTCTCTTCTACATCTTGTTTTATTGGAGTGTGGAAAGATCCAGTCTATCTTCGGGAAGGCCCAGGGTTCCTTTCCGTCCTCTGCAACTTAATAGGGAATCACTCTCGCTTATCCTTCTTTTCATCCTGAATTTGTTCCTTCCCAAAGATGTCCGTCTTAATGACGCTAAATCTAGCATGCTTAATTGGACCAGTGAACTATGTCATTGGTGCTGGAACTGCATTTCTGTTGGCCCCTGAGGCAATCATGGTGCTGTGACACCAGGCAGAGAGAGAGAGAGAGAGAGAGAAATATATGCAAGCAGTCCCAAAGACAAAGAGAGTCAATGCTCATATTGCTGTGCAGGACTTTAGCTCGTCAATTGTATTGGCACTCAGTTATGGAGCATGCTCTCCAGCCTCCGTGACTGGGTTTTATATAGAATGTAATGTGTTTGAAGAGTAATGTGCGTAATATGCGTGGCACAGCTGGGCAGAGTGAAGTGCCCTTGGGAAGCAGTGCCGGTCCGCTGTATCTCCCACCAAATTTTCTCTCCCTGTGCTTTCACACTCTTCATTAGAGCTCCTCCAAACAACAGCCTCTCACACACTTTGGAGTGGATCTGTACATCTAGGCCTGCATGGTTTTTACTACAGTATGTGTAGAGTAGGACCTTTATGAAGCCATTATGCAAAACACAGGCATGTTCCTTAACATTAAATATTAGCTCTCCTCGATTAATTTTCTTGTGTATTCATATTCGGGCAAATTGTTCAACGATGACATTTATACAGTTTTCCCCTTAACTCGGATTCAATCCACAAAGATAAACTTGCTGCTTTTGTTTTGTACTGGAGCAAGACGGCTAAAGTAGGGGGCACACCATAGCACATTTGTTTTTGCTAAATAATTTTAAATGTGTTTGAGCAATATCTGTATGTTTTTATACAAGCAACCTATACATATCTGCTGTAAATGAAAACATGAACTTTATTTTGAGCACCTACTGTTTATGAACAGTTCAACTGAAGGTGGTGCATGTGCAGACATTACAACTAACCTAAAATTATAACAGACAAATAGGCTAGTTGTAGCTTTCACTAAAAAGTCAATTGAAAAAAAAAGTAAATCAATGCAAAACATAAATACTTGAATACAGTTTAGCATTGTTTGAACCAGATGAGTTTTCCAACTTAATACATAAAATATATTTGTTGAAATAAATATGATAAGTTAAAAGATGCTGTGTCAAATGTGGCAAATTTATTTTGGGCAACACAGTAGAATAGCAAATATCAGCGTGCTAAAGCTAAAAAAAAAACGATATGTTAAATGCATGGGTTGGGGGGATATGGACTTTTCTAAGAATCAAAACACATTCAATGATATATGTTAAAAATTTAATAGTGCAAAAATAGTCTTCAATGTAAATCTCGAGAAATATCTGTTCAGTTGCTGTCAAACGCCTCAAATAAAATTGCATTGCATGACATTGCAATTTGAGAAAATAAGATATTTAAAATCACTTGAATCTGTTTAACTATATGCACTGTCCATGTTAGATTTTATCCCACAATAGTTTTTGCCCCGCTCTCTCCATGTTAACATGTGATCAAAGCTTATACCCCACCAGTTACTAACATGCAAACTGCTGGGTCATTGTGCCCAAAATAACAGAAATGTGGACAAAAACCTCCAACTGGCTGCTTCTACTGTTTTATGTGTACATTGTACTTGTGTATATTTTATAGATAACAGTATATCATGCAGTGTCAGAAACCAGACTGGTTAGTTTGAGATTGCTTAACTCAATGTAGTTTGAGGCAAAAACGTGCTGATTTAGACATTCTGTTTGCACAGCACTAATTGCTGGGGCATAAGTTGCCACTTGTTAGCTAGACCAAAAAACTACAGAAGCTTTGAATTTTGAACATGTCTTGGCTGACCAACTCCATTTGGTATAAGGAGGGAAACCGTGTAAATTAGATTTTTTTTGCTGAACTATTCCTTTTGAGGACCTTACTTTACAAAACTTGAGTGTCTTTCCTAAGGAAATATCTAGTTCATTACTTGTGAACATGTAGGTTAAGTCTTTAGCTCCTGATGAGGCAATTTAATGTGACTCCTTATTCTTGCTGAGATGTTCCTTTGGCAGCACCGCTGCGAGCGATCAAGGCTGTTCTTGCTCCTCCCTCTCCCCAAGTGTCCTCTTCGCTTCAGCATTCCACAGCCAGTCAGTCCAATCAACAGTAAACTCTGGCTTTTCGTCTGACCAGCATTAATTGACTCCCTACAGACTTATTTGCCAAGCCCAGTTCCTGATTATGATGTCATGTGTGCAGCACAGCATGGTGACCCAGGGCCCATGGGCATTCTGGGAAAGCAAGCTTAAAAAGATCATCTGGTGACCAGTTGAACTGCTCTTTTTCTCCCTGTGCTCATGAGGCACTCATTACAGGCTATAGCAAAGCGTTTTAAACCCTGAAATACAGACCTTTTCCTTTCAAATCTATGTTTTGTTGTTCATCACTTTTGTTGTATTTTTTGTGCATTTCTTTTTTTGAGACAAGGTTAGACATCAGTCTAATCCCTGATCTTATATCTTATAGAGTTGGGATGAGGACGAGGTATGTCCTTTTCACCTGATGAAGATCAGAGATGAGTTGGCCTCCTCTTGGCACTGGCGCTGACATTTCTCTCCCAGGAGATGACTTGGTGCTGGCATTTATTCAGCGTGGAGGGGTCGCACAACCTGATTGTGGTTGTCATTTACCCCGGGGTGTTGGGGACACTGCTGCTGTGGCTTTGTAGTGGGCAATATGGCCCTGATGCTTTAATATAAAGTAAAAAAAAATCAGCAGCCAGGAAAAGCCATCATGTGTCACCTCTGTCAGGGCGCTAATTACCCCCGCATCACCACTCTTTCTGTTGCCGTTTATTGCAGATTTGAATAATTCACCCAGCAGATGGTAAGAATGTCAAGCAGTGACACTGATTTATTTATCATTACCCCCCCCCCCCCCCCCCCCCCACCGCCCCAGCCCCCGGTGGAGGCTATAGGCCTGTCAGCAGCGTATTGTTTTAATAGCGCTGCATTTCGCGCTGCTGGAGGGAGGAAGTTTATTTGGCTCCTCCAACCAGAGCTCAAAGCACCTTCTCCAGTCTCCAAGCCTATCTGGGCTAAAATCAGTGAACCTCTTCAAACCTTCCACATGGTATAGAAGACTATTATGCACTCTCAAAAATAAGTGTTCCTAAATGGTTCTTAGCTTGAATGTACAGTTCTAGGAAAAGTCTTTAATCAATCCAGTGCAGGGGGAGTTGCTGGAGGGCTGGTGTCCAGCACAATTGGATAGTACTCAGACACTCTCAGTTATCTTGAAATTAACAGATGAGTTGAAGCAGGTAGGTTTGAGCTGGGAAATCATTAAATTGTCCCTTCAGGACCAGAGTTGTACACCCCTAGTATAGAGCCATTACATTATGGGAAAGTTCTTTAAACTTTAAAATGGCTCCTTACACTCTCACATCTCATTTACAAAGTGGTTCTTTAAAGAACCATCCATTGCAAGGTTCTTGAGATAACTAAAAGTGGTTCTTTAATGGCATTGCTCCACAGAACTGTTTTTGTCACCTTTCATTTTTAAGAGTGTGGTGCTGGTGTCGAAGTGAGACCCATCGCGTTCCTCACCTGCTGCTATTGTTACAACCTTATTCTCCCTTCTCAACTCTTGAACATCCTCCAACACATCCCCAGCATATGCTCTCCTGCTTAAGTTTAAGGTGAGAAAACAATGCTAGCTTGGTTATGTCAGGCAAAGCTCAAGCTACGCTATTTTTAAAACTGCATTTCACACACATGAAGTCAGCTCCATCTTCTTTACCCTCGTGACAGTCGTGGGGTTTAACCACTATGTGTAATGGCAGAGGAAGTTTGAAAATGAAACTTATTTGCCCCCTCTGCACCCACCGGAACTATCTGATCCTGTGTCTCTATCCATTGCAGTGTCTCTCCACCAGGCTTTAATTACCGCGCGTGTTTGCACCTTGGCTCCAGCGCTGCCGATGCTGTGACAGCCAGTGTCAGAGTCAGCCACCTCCGCCACAGCCTCAAATCCTTTTGTTTTGAGGCAGATTAAGAAGTTGAGAGCTTGGGATGAATGTGGATTTTGGGATTAGTCTAATAAACAGCCGCTCTTGTTGCGCTTCATTGTGAGGCTGTGGGATTACACTGGGTTTGGGGAGGGGGGCTTCATTTACATTGAGAGACGAGAAGAGAGGAAGAGATAGGGGGAAGGGGAGAGGGGACAGGCGAAAGATGAAAGGAAAAGAGTAAAAACATTGTGTCTGAAATTGAATGCTGCATATTACTCTTATTTCCCATAGTGACACACAGCACATATACTGTGCTCCTACTTATGTAGCACAATTGTCAGCGTTTCCAGTCTGAAATCAAGCCTGAGTCATGTTTCTTGGTAACTGTTATCTACAGAAATAGAAAACGAGTGACCTGATTGGGTTATGAAGGTCACAAGATTTACAGGAACATTGGGACTCTTAATCCAGTGTAATCCATCACATGTAGCCAAAACAAACAAAGCAGTTTACTTTGATAACTTAGTATTAAAGGAACACTCCACTGATTTTTCAAAGAGAGCACAATTGGCCTCGACCTCTGGGTGGGTAGGATGTCCCCCACTTCTCCCCTGATCACTCACGTGATGCTAGTTAGTGCAGTCATCTGTTAGCTGACATAACAGATCTGGCAGTTGGCGCTTTCCTCCAAGAGCGTTTAGCTGTCCAATGACGTTGCATTAGTGACAGTTTGAAAAGATGCAGTTGCTGGCTTCACAGGTCTCGGAGGAAGTCTGTCCCCCTAGCATTGGTAGCATCATGTGACTGGGGGAGTTCTAATTAGCGGCTGGAATTGGAGATGACTTGGGTAATTGGGTAAAAATCCCCAAAAAAAGTCCTTCATAATATTTTGATGTCTGATGCTCCATTGTAAAGAAGTTTCTGAATTTTGACTGCTTTACAGTGGTGTTGACAGGAACTAAGAGTGATAATGTTTATAATGCAGTAGCCATTTTAATAATGTTTAACATTTGTAATGTTGATAATGGTAAAACAGGAGTAAATGCAAATCACAGCACCCTTCCATCAGTGTGTTTATTACTGTGTTACTATTAACTTTATCACAGTACTATGGTGAAACAAACTCTGCATCATGCATTATTTGTAACTTTTTCCTGTAATAAATTAAGAGTAAGAGAGAGATTTTGGAGGCATTAAAGTCTTCAGTCATCTGGTTCTTATCACTGCCACTGTGGACAGTTCTGACTCTGTGAGTTTCTCTAGAATTGAACCCCAGTTAGTTCATCACCTATAGAACAAGGGCTCCGTTTGAGACAGACCCAGCGTCATAGCCAGTTGCACTTCTAACCCTTCATCTTTTGGTGATTAGCATACTGGTGCCAACTTGCAAAAGTAGGTGTGTTAATACATTGAAAAGTTTGTGACATAAAAAGTATAAACATCTGTTCCATTCATGGCATTTGGCAGACGCTCTTATCCAGAGCGACTTACAAGTTGATCATTTTACACAGGTATGTGGAGGTAGTGTTAGGAATCTTGCCCAATCTCTCTTATTGGTATAGTGTAGGGTGTTTACCAAGGTGGGGATTGTACCCCAGTCTACAGCATAGAAGGCAAAGATGTTACTCACTACACTATACCAATTCTTAAGAGTTATATCCACATTTGAAGCCCCTTTCATTTGAATCCATCATTTTTTTCTTCTAGAATAGGGTCAAACATTGTTGGTAAACTTTAAATTTTATCTAGATGTATGGTATCCAGGTAGATTTTGATAAAACTCATGCTTCCTATAATGCTATTACTGTATCTTATTTTGGTTTAGAAGTATGGAATTTTGAATGAGAATGAGGCTAAATCACATAGGAAGAAAACGAAGAAGACTGGACTGAGGTGTGCGAGTGGTCCACTTTTGATGTTAACAGAGAAGCAAGATAAGCAAGGTCGAATGAGATCTTTTTTTCCTTCTCTAGCTATTGAGTTACAACAGGGATCAAATGCTCCTGTATTTGAAAAGACTTGGAACTACACCAAAGCTGAGCAAACTGTCTCTCATTTTACGCACAGGATATTCTGCTCAGGCCATATCATATTAAAGGTGGTGGCTGCAATGTGTATTATAATAGGGAGCAGTCTGGATGTATTTGCTGGATATGAATATGCCTGTTCCAGCAATAGGTGAGACAAAGCAAAAGAGAGAAGCTTCCTTGGAGAGCTGTCAGCAAGTAGAAAGGGAGTGAGCGAAAGAGGGGGAGACCGACAGACAGTGCAAGTGATGAAGCCTAATCAGACTGCAGCGCCGCTCATTGTGGGCTAGTTATGGTTTGGCACTGGGCTTTGTTTGGACTCAACATGGCGGCCTTGTTCCAGCTGACGCCGTGCCATGGCCAGGCTCTGCCCCGTCGGCCATACCTCCATATCTGATGTGATTAATGACCCCTGCCCGGGAGAGGATCCACTCATTAAAATCTCAATCGAAAGCCACACAATGCTGCTCTGTTCTACCTTTCCTCACTGTCAATGCTGCAACACAATTTCACATTTGTTCTCTTTTTTGGGCCGCAGGGAAAGATGGTAATTAATATCTGAAGTAAGAATGACACAGCAGACGAGACGCACTGGTGAATCATCTCATCTGTAGTTCTTCCATGCTGGAGGGACATCTACCACCCTCTGTTTTTCCCGCTGAAAAAAAACATGCAAACGGCTCATCCCAGTGGGACACAAAGCGGCATTAGTTGCCAAAATGAACAGTCTGGACAGCTAATTCCTCATAAGATATACCTCTTTGCGTCCTCCTCGCTAAAAGTAATGTGCACGCCTCTACATGAGAGCTCCTGATTCCAGATAAACGTGCACGCAGGCGCACTGACCAAAATCATTCTCCTGGTACCAGAAGGGAATACCAAACTGCGTTTTGTAAGCAAACATTTCTGTTTTGGTGTGAAATGCGTTTGTGTTAATTAGAACACTGGCTTGCAAATATTTGCAGCATATCACAGCAGCCTCTCAACCATGCTTTCTGATGTGTATTAGGCTTGTTTAGAATTTTAAGAATTTGAGTACTGTAGATATTGTGTAAGGTTCATTTTTGAAAATGGTGAATTTACATGCAATGCAAAGATCTGAGAATTTGCCAAGAGATCACAATTGTCTAATTCTGATCTCTTGAGCAATCCGGGTGGGTAGGATGGCCCCACCCTTCCCCATTACTCAGTGCAGTAGTCTGTTAGCTGACGTAGAGCAGGTTGGGCTGTCCGATGATGTTGTTTGAGCGGCAGTTCAAAAAGATGCGGTGCTTGGCTTCACTGCCTGTGCAAGCCTTTGCCCTTCTAGCACTGGTGGTATTGTGTGATAGGGGAAGTCCTAACTAGTAGGTGCAATTGGATATGACTAAATTCGGGAGAAAAAATGCCTTTAAATCATTTAAACCTGCTGCCATAAGAGTTAAGACATGTGCATGTACATGCCGTGCATTTTACAATAGAGTTGTTGCTTTTTGTGCGCTGTTATTTTTCTTTCTCTGTATAAAAGATGCACAAGACTTCTTTTATTATTGAATGCTCTGTCAGGGCGCAGTTGAAGTCAGTAAGGGAATATACTTGATTTGTTGAATTAAAATAACAGAAAAAATCGTTTGTTGTGTAACTTACATTTCTGTTCAAAAATATCTATGAATTTTCAGCTTTGTTAGTTCAGGTTCTTTGCATGTCAAATACATGTAACGGCTGTGGAAAGTAAATTTGGAAGTAAAGTTGGAAGTAAGTTAGCTCTGCCCATTCACACTGAAGTTCTAAGGAGTGTTTCAGCACTAAGTGTTTTTTGAATCAGACACAATATACAATAGAGCTCATTTATCTTATGTCAGTCTTAAATGAACAAATCATTAACAAAAACAGCTGCTTACTTCTAAGGGATAACAAGAGGATGAAAAATGGCCATAAAAAATTAAATGACAATGACAATTTTTGGTACATAATACCACATAAATGTTATACACATAAATACAAGTGATGGATATGTAGGTAATGGGCCCTCTTGGAAATAATAAGAAGAAGACATTACTTCAGAAACAAATGTCCTTAAAATGTAAATTAGAATGATGTGATAGTCATCACTGAATTAGAATTTTTACATTTTAAATGAAACTGGCAGAACGCCATCCTGAATCATGCAGTAGTTCCAAACTGTGTGAGAAGGTGCTCAGTAAAGCACTTTGAGCTCACCAAACGTATTACTACATGCTATTCTGAGTGAACACTTGCCCCGTTGTCATCTGTGCTTTGACTAATTGGAGATTGTGTTGTGCAGTGAAACAGCTGAGCTGGGGGCAAAACGTGTAAACAGAAACAGTGCTATCTTTGCTTGCCGCAACAAAGCACTACGAGACAAAATATATCTTATCTGCTTCAGTGAGACCCCTGTAAGGCTGTCAGTCAAAATATATGAACGCAATAATTCCTAACCTCAAAAGCATATCCATCGCCAACGTAACAAAATAGTTTGCCCTAGTAGGAAACATGTCAGACAACAAGGCTGTAATTTTCCATTGCTGGAGAGGACCGACGTAAACTTGTTTATCCAGTAGTTTGTGATAACAGGCTTTGTATGCTGATTGATCCTGTTTATATTATTCAAATTCAATTCAGATTTAGAATGATATGTTTCACCCAGGCCCACATGCAGGGGAAAAAAGTGAGCTCTGCTAAATGTCTTTTTGCTGTTTTAATGTGTTGATTTTCCAGGAGTCATGCTAGCCATTGTGGGTTGTTTATTTTGCCGTTATTGAATTAGATGACTCAGGTAATGGATGCTTTTGAGCCACTCTGATTGGAGGGGGAGATGTTTGGAGGTTATTTATTGCAACAGAGTAGAGTCTGAGACAAGAGGCCATGGCCATGTTTGTGTCTGCTTCCTATTTGTCACTTCATTTGAGTGACGGGGATGAATAGAACTCTGTCACCTTAGAAGCATCGTTCAAGTCGCTGCACCACTTAGGACGAAAGCCGGCAACTAAATGTTTGTCCAAAATAACCGTGTTTGAGTGGATTAAGAATTCTTGCATGCACTTTTAAAAATGAAGCTTCCTAAAAGATCCTTCTATGTAAAAACAAAACTTTAATTAGACAATTCATATGGAGCTTCTTTAAATGCACTTCACACTCACATATGCCTTTTACAAAAAATGTAATCCATTGAAAGAGTTTGTTTATTCCAACAAAGCAGAAGTTGTTGAAGGCTGAGATCAGCTGATTAAACAAGTACAGTCAGGTGTGCTCCTGCTTGTTTGGAATGAAAACCTGAAGTCCCACTGGCATCTTAGGGATAAGATTGGACTTCTCTGTTCTATGGCACTGTCCCAAGGAGCCTCTCTGGGCACCTCTATTTTTAAGAGTACATGATGATTCATGTATAACGTTACCTTTTTGACCATTCATGGTGCTGCATATCTGCTGAACTCATTTTTAAACTTCCCTCCTTAAAAAGTTCATTCTGGAAAGAGCTCCCTGCTGTGACAAATTTTGCGCTGTAATTTTAAAAAAATTAATTTGTAACCCTCCTATCATTTTCCAATTACGCCTTCCATTTTGCTGTGATTTCATGGTCGGCTCTCTCTCACTCTTGAGAATTTGCATCCTCTGTCTCGTCTAATCTCACATGGATTTTTTGCAGTGGGTGCCTAGATCCTGCAGGGCGCTCTGGAAAGGCATGGTTGGGTGCCATAAAATGCATATGTGAGGACGGGCACTTGTGATGCATTTGACGGGCAGACGTGGGAGGTGATAATATGTTATGTGCATGTGTTGCAGTATGTGTGCCTGGGTGTGCATGCACCATGCCAGGAGCCAGTTATCATTAACCTTGCAGCACTCACCTGCGTGGGAGCTCGGTGATTGATCTCCCTGTCCTGAATTCCACCATCCCTCCCTTTCTCTCTCCTTCCCTCCTTCCTTCCCTCCCTCCATTCTTTTCTCCTGCGCTGCGTGGAGGGAGCTGGATCAGGCGAAACTGTTCCGTTATGCTCCGTGCCCCCAGGTGCTCTCTTCTTTTCCACCACTGAAATGAATTGAAGGAGTGACCTGCTTGTGCTGCAGCCTTGCCATATATTGACCCGCTTCTTCCCCATCTTACGGCATCATCTTACTACTACACTGCTTCAGCAGCCCCCTGGAGCGCTGCTTTTCCCATCCCCCTCCACTCCCCCACACACTTGTACCACACTTACACACCAGCCATGTCACCGCACTCCTTTCAACTGTGCTTTGAAAGGCCCTGCGGCTCCAACGTCCACGCTTTCCTCACATCACAACAGACTGCCCTTCATCCCCGCTGATGACAAAGTACTTATTTGTGTGTCTAATAGGAAGAGAAATGGGTCAAAAAAGAATAGGCGGGAGGGAGTTTTTGACTTGAGAATGTGAGACAGTTTTGTGGGTTTGAGGACACATAGAAATGATCAAATAACCGTGCCAGCGTTCACTGTAGCTGTCCACGTTTCTCTTTCTCTCATTTTGCATTCAATACCACCAACATTTGCTGTTTAATAGTTAGTGACCTTGTTGATGAACATCGTATTTCATTCCTTAATGGCATCTTTTACACATTAATGCCAGCACTTAATCAATGGACACTGCCAGTATATCTCAAACTGACCTTGGAGTATTCTTTTAATGAATCCTTATTAAAAGCATCATCTGCTGCATTCTGTTTTTTCTCTCTGTCTCTCGTTCTCTCTAAGTTATGAGCAAGTGGGACGAAGGTTCGCAACCTAATGGCTTTCTCTTTGAGCCACTCTTCTTTTCAGCTTCTCAGTAAACATGGCATGGTGAATAGCTAGTGGCCATGCTTTTTGTGTAATCATCTGTTGAAGTGAAGAGAGAACAGGCCTGCTGTCTACGCTTGCTGCGTTGTGTACACCCTGCAGCAAGCAGCTTCTCCTCCAATCATGCTAATGCAGTAGATAGTGTGGTGTGGTGGATAGTGTGGAGAGACACAATAGGACAGCAGAGACAAACTGAGCTGCTTCTGTCCACAAGAGTACAAGCTGCTGTGTTAAAAATCTAAGTTCATGGCTTGGACGTACATTTGTTCACTCTTTAACAAGCTAAAAATGCCACAGAGTGTTCTTTGAGCATTGTAATAGAAGAAACACTTTCCCTAAAGAACAATGTTGGAAAAACAGATTTGTGAGTGTAGAGAGCAAAATCCAATTTTCATTCAGAGCACAGGCTTGAGAAATCAAGTTAATGGAAGAAACCGCGGTGTTTTTGCATTAGCCTTAAAGAGTTAAAATTGAAAGAGGTTCTTCACACTCGCACATCATTTACAGAAATGGCTCTTTAAAGAACCTATCATTAGCGATATTCAGATGGAATTAATATTATATGGGGTCCTGAGGTAATTTCCTCTTTTACAGGTATGCCTTGTGCTTTTCTCCCTCCTCCTCTAAGAAAAATATAGTCTGAATTACCTACTGTTTTTCACCAAATAAAGTGGTGTTCTGATCATTTTTATCCTGTCCGGATAGACATCTCTGTTTTTTCAGGCAGATGTTGTCATGCATTGGGGGGAAAAAGATGTCTGGCTGCTGCTCCTCTTAGTTTTTGGTCTCCTAGCACATGTATCAGTGACCTTCCTACAGATACTAAACACTTTCTGAATCGCAAAACAAGAAATTGATATGAGTGTGAAATGAGTATGAGGTGCTGAAAATGGGTATTTTAACTGACTGTAGCAGATTGCAGATTAATGCAGACATACTGGCATGTAACAGATCTTGGAACAAGCATCATTTCAAAGCGTATTTAAGGAACCAAAAGTGTTTTTTCTAAGGCAGGGGTGCCCAACTCTGTGCCTAGGGGCCCTACTCAAACACACTCACTAAACCTGTCAATTAACAGATAAGAGTGTTTGAGTGGGTAAATCACCAAACTGTGCTCGCCCTCCAGTACCAGGGTTGGGCACCCCTGTTCTACGGCATTGCTCCAAAGAGCCCTTTTTGTCAACAGGTACAGTTGTACGTGGTGTAAAGAAACAGGATCTGTGATGTGCTCTGCTAGTGGATTATTCCTTTTCTTGTATAAGCATTTAGCTTTTGTTATTTTCTATTAGAGAATGTGATTTTCACCTCTGTTCTGATCTTGCTTTGTTGTGGGAGGTTTAGACACAGGTGAGGCTATGTCTTTTGTGTGGGTTTAAACTAGCTGTCATACTTATGCATGCTCTCTACAGCTCTACTGGTGCAGTTCAAGTTGCTTTTAATTGCTGTCTAATTACCGTGAGCTAGCTTTAGCGCCAGACCACTACATTACTTATAGCTAGAGTGATGTGTCAATAACAGGGTGTATCACTGGAGGTGTGTGACTTTGCTACTAAACCCAGCACCTGAGTTAGCATAGTGTGAGTAGGTTGGGTGACTTGTGGCCCTGTTTTCTCCAGCACACACGATCAGGCATGTGTGATTATCCTCTCCTGGCCTCCATGGGAGCTCCTCTCATTCTGCTCCTGATAATGAGAGAGAGACTCGCAATGCCCGCAAGTCATTTCCTCTGCCTTCCTGTCCTTCCTCTGCTCCACCAACAATCCCTCAGCAGCGTTGAGCCATCACTCGCGGTGCACAGATCCGCCCTGCTCCTTCCTCTGCATTTGCCACCTTTATGACAGCTTTATGACTTTGATTAGATAATGTTCGAGTCTGCTCATGTACGCGCCCTGTGTTTATTTTTGTCAAAAAGTGTTGTTTGGAGAACTGTCGTAGAACTGAAATTGTTTCCTAAAGAACACTTTAGTTCTCTAAAGTATCAGTTTTGTAAATAATATATGTTAAGTGTGGAGAACCTTTTTCAAGCTTAAAGGACCTCCACATAGCATAAAGGTTCTGTACTAATTAAAGCTTTTTAACGATTTTTCTTTCGTTTTGACAGAAGTGTAGAGTTATCATGTTATTATACTTTCTAGATGTAATTATGTCCTTGTATAACTAATTGTTTGTATTACATACATTCAGTAGTTCAAATTTTGCACTTTTTTGTTTGTGCCAAAATACGATAAACATGACATGACACAATATGATAGACATTATTAAATTAGTTTTTTTTTTTTTGGAAAACAAGACCGCATATACAGCAGGAATGTTTTTTTTTTATTAAATGCAACACTACAAAAATATGAAAATGTCTTACAGTCAGTATATTGAATAATTCTCATTATGAGATTTTGCTAGTGTCCAGAGATAATGCAGATAACATTTCTTGTTTCAAGAAATGATACTTAATTCTTAATAAAAGAAGCAATTATCTGCCAGTATAATTCATTTTGCTAGGTAAAATGACTTAAAACAAGCAAACGTCTAGATGTACAGGTGAATGCAAAAGTTTAAACATCTGTGGTGAAATGACATGTTGCTTGTTGATTTTCTAAGTGAAAATAAGTTAACACATCCTCTACAAGAAACATTTTGTGTTTTATTTTTTTTTTCCAAGGTGTTAAATTTAAAAGTGAATTTCCCGTAGAGGGTGTGTACTTATTTTCACTTAGAAAATCAACTAAACATAATTTGACCAGGGGCATCTAAACTTTCTGCATACAATTATGTCGACTATATTTAGGATGTTTACACTTGCCACACTATCACAGTATTGCAGGGAAATCATAGCTTACTTCTGAGCTTACTAACACAAATTTAATATTGGTTGAAATTTTTAATTACCCATTTTTGACAGAATTTCTCTGCTTGTTCCAGTGATCTGAGAAATTGTAAATATAAATCAACACAATGCATTTGTTATTGCTGCTGATAAGTGCAAGGTTTTCTAAGTGTTAATTTTTATAGTTTAGTGATACGCATGTGGTGATCAAGTTCTCTAAATTATTATTTCTTTTTCTCTCTCTCTCTCTCTCTCTCTCTCTTGTATGTGTCTAGACAGGTGAGGGACCAGACGGTTTGATAAGACCTTCGTCTCCAGGAGCGATCAGCCCAACCGGCTACAGCAGCCATGGACCTAAAGGAGCGTAGACACCGCTCTCTGACTCGTAGCCGCTGCGAGAAAGAGCTGCAGTTCACCACCTCTTCTCTGGACAGCGAGGAGTGCCGCGTGCCTACCCAGAAATCCTACAGCTCCAGCGAGACGCTCAAGGCTTTTGACCATGAGGGCCGTCTACCCTATGGTGGCTGTGTGAGTGACTTAGTGCACCATGAGGCAGACGAATACTCCAGACAGGGAGGGGGTAAGTTCACACATACATTGCACATGTTTGTGCACATACACATTTGCACACCTTGCAGACACCCTTGCCCATCAAGGATCATAATCTTTCAAGTATTGCCACCATCTGTTGCTATAGGGTCTTTATTCAGCGTCTTTTGAATTGTAGTGCTGCTTCTACATCAACAGTTAAGCAATGCACCTCTGTATAATTCACAGCCCTTTTACTTCAGGATACTAAGGGTGCTATTTTAAACTCTCACTCTGGAGCTTTTTTATTTTTATATATTAGATGCACTTGCTGGACACTTTATTAGAAACAATTACCTTGTGTCTACACTCATTGTCCATTTTGTCAGGTACTCTTACCATATATGTGTACTTTTTAGTTTTTTATTTTACAGATTGTAGTCCATCTGTTTTCCTGTTTGTATATGTAGCCTTTATTTGCCTCATTCATCAGTGGTCAGGATAAAACATATGTTAACTGAGTAGTTGTGCACCTATAGACAAGCTCTAAAATGTGAATATTGAATCTGGATCAGTATAGAACATTTATCCTTATCCTTACAGTTATCTTCTGTCCTTTAACCTGTCTCTCTCTCAGTATTTTGGTGTAGAAGAGTTGTTGTGGCTGAAACCGAGTAGCCAAATTGACATGTGCTTGTATGTTGAATAGCAAAGGTGTGAAACACAGACTCCCATTTCAGCCTCATTCCACCGATCCTGTAATCTGTTACTGAGTGGGTTACTGTAGCCATTCTTGTTGCTAATCCCCTAGTTGTGTGCTTATACATCTTACAGGAGAGGCATGCAAGCTGATCTTTGTCCAGACTCTTGAGTTACAGCAGACACCTTTCAGTGAACCTAATGCTGCTCTGGATATGTCACCTGTTCCTATCAGCCATCCTTCGACCAGATGCCACTGATTAGCTGTCACCTGTTACTCTGTCTTAGCCCTCATTTAGAGGGCTGTCTCAGTCCTGGGCCAAGCAGCTTGCTCTGTAACTTTAGTTATAGACTTGTCACTCAACATGTGCAAGGATGAAAAGCAGGCTGTAGGCTGAAGTATATTTGAATATCATGGCATTTTTCAAAGCATTTATACCAGTGGTCATCTCTTTGTCTTGCCAGGCTTAAATAGTTGGTTTGGCTACTTTTATTGTGTCACAACATTGAGGAGTAAGAAAAAAAACTGTTGAGGAGTGTGAAAAAAGAATCTTTTAAACATAAAAGGAGCACATAACCTGTTCTTTGATGTACGTACCTGCAGTGGTCCAAGTCTGGCAGTCAAGGCCCTGCTTGTTCCTCTGCTAGTCAGAGAAGTGTCCTAATTTGTCTTTTCTGCAGAATCAAAAAAGCTTGCACTACCAGGCGTGGCCACTAGGAGCAGTGTATCCCACTACATCACCCCTGTTCCAACTCATGTGCCTTACATCACTTTTCTGATGTATTTGACAGCACTAATGAGGAAAGCCAAGCACTTCACCTTGCGACAGGTGAAATAAAAGGAATCCGGAGCTTTGGAGATGAATCAGAAGAATGAGAGCGAGCTCTGTGTCCTGATGAAATGCAGCACACCCTAATGCAGTGTTGTGGCGAGCTGGCCATCATTGATCTGGAATGATGGTGTGGATAGGTTATCTTTGAAAGGTGGCACCCCGTCCGCCAGGCCTCCTCTGCCTCAGCCTGCATTGATCCTGCAGTCTGAAATGGATTTCTACTTTCAATGGCATCGATCAACGTTGGACCCTATTTTCACCACAGAGATGAAGCGTGTGCAGGACTGGATGTGCGGAGAAGGATGGAAGGAGACTGCTGCCTTTTTTTCTTTCTCACAAGTCCAAGGAACAGATGACCCATGCATCAGTTACCTGAATGTAGTGCGGCCTGAGATGGCACTGGGGGGAATGGGGCTGAGCCTTGGCAGGAATGGTCAGCACGTGTTCCGGGTGGCTGAATTGGGGCTGGATGGATGGGCAAATGCTGGGATAGCTCTCTCTCTCTTCTCAGCAGGCAGACAGGCAAGCAGGCACAGGGCTCGAGGCTGTCATCTTGATGCATCCTCTGGCTCAGTCACTTGAGGAGGTCATAGCTCAGCCACTGCAGATGCATCCGTAGGAAGTGTTGCCACGGGAGACTAACAGTGTGCAGAGACCATATGTAACAGCACTCAAAGGGCACAGTGAAATCGCACTCCCTCTCTTTCTCTTCCCTGCTCTTCATCTCTTTTTCTCTCTCTCTTTCACACACATAGTTATCACAGCCAATGTTGCCAGTTACTCAGAGTAGAAGCGGAATATTACATGCCCAAACTTTTAAGCACTCAGAAATATGTTCATTCATACTTTTGTCTCTGAATAATTTATTGTTCATTTGGCTCTTTATAGTCGTACTGATTTTTAGCTCTGCCGCCTACCTCAGCATGCTTATTGTCCTGCTCTGTGGTCTATTTTATGAACCAGATGCAAGCTTGTCTAAAAAGACTTTTAAAAAATCCCAATGATTTGACTTCCTGTTATTCCTCACTGGTATGAATATTGACCTGGTCTCTCATTTGGATGTGTCAGACGGCCCTGTGTTTGCTCTGCTAAGGGTGCAAATGAAAATTGAATGGCTCTCTGTCAGATGTTGCCAGTGCCAAACTTCAGAGGCTGGCTGGAAACCAAGGTCGCTAGGATCTGGTGATTGAACATAACTTCCACCCTAACAGTCTGAGGCACATTTGGGCCTGCCTTTGTGCAGGCTTTTGCCTAGGATGACAAAGCCAATGCAGGCCTGGCTACCTCCATCGATTGCCTCAAGCTGTGCTTGCAGACTGCCGCACTGATCCACTTCTATTCCACTCAGTCCTCAGAGGAATAAGCGCCTTGCATTATGGAACTTACATTTGTACATCACACTCAGAAGTCATGTTTATGAGCTGCTAATCATTGTTGCTGAAATCAGAGAGTTGACCAGCTGGCTTGTGAATTGGTCCTTTGTTTTCACTTCAGGGATGTGGGTGTTTGATCTGATTCAATTTGATCCTGCTTTTCAGCCTCAGCGCTTGTTATGGAGAGTATTATAGGAATGCTGTAAGCCATATGGCCATGATCTGCTTTATATCAGCTATAATGTAATGTCACAGTCTTCTTAGATACCTCTTGACACTTTATTAAGACCCACGCGCTTGACTTCACTTAGTCCTTCTCTCTCTCACTTGCTGTCTGACTCTCGTCTGCTTTCCCCTACAGTTGGTGTTTTGATGTGGAATTAGCTGTCAAGTCACACATTTCATTCATTATTTTTATTTTTGTTGATTCTGTGCTTTGTCTGTGTATCACAATAAATCCAGGAATGCGAAGATCAAAGAGAGAACAGAGATGCTGGCGGGTATTAAAAATAAATGACTCTGAGATTAAATGCAGTCTCCTTGACTCTCTCTCTCTCTTTTTCTTTCTCCCTCTCACTCCCTTCCCTCATCTCAACCTATTTCTTTTGTGCCCCTAGCTGAGTCAACACTCCAAAACACCCAGAAACCTTTTCCTGAATGTAGTAGGTGACAGCTGAGAGATCTCTAGTTGGCTCATTGATGACTTGGGAATTGGTTTCGAGTGTCCTGGAGCCTGCAGACACTTCCCCTCTCTCTGTATCTCAATCCATCCCTTATCTCTGTTTGTCAAATCAGACAAGTGAAATGGACATAGTTCATTTTTAGACAAAGTCCTGTGACTTTATTTAATAGAGTTGACCGAGTGATGAGTTATCTCAGGTACAGATAGTTGAGCAAATCATCCTCCATCAGGACCCCCATGAGAAGATCAGAGGTTATCTTGCCAGGACATTACCATGGGGCAAATCTGACCTACTCCAGTGTATAAGCATATTTAAGGCATCTAAACATTTTGATTCTGCTGATAGGAGATTTGGCCCGCCAAATGTTGATCTCTTCAGGTCAGCTTGATACGCCTCAGGGTGAAATTGCTTGCCCTGTGATTCCTTTCTTACTTTTCTTAATATACTCAGGAGTGGAAGCCACTTAGACATCATTCGGTACAGCTCATCAGAGGCTGAAGTGTGTAGACCATTGAACTGGTGCTGCTGTTGTGTTTGGCTACCAGAGAGAAGCCGCATGACTCAGTTACAGCTCATGGGCCTGGTCTTGGCCCTGCTGCTTCCATATGGAGAGAAGCCCAAAATCCCAAGGCTCTGACTGGATGAGAGCGCAAATCAGGCTTGGATAGCCCTTGTCTCCTGTCTTAAGAGTGCCTCCCCCTTTCACTAACATCTGGCACTTCAGCAACAGCTGTAGAGATTACAGACCTTGGGGTGCAATTTTGGTTTGCAAACTGGGACTAAAGTAGCTAATGTCTCTCCTAGCGCAATGGGTTGCTAAGGCCGCTAAGTGCAGGGTTTACAGTGTCCGTGGGGGGCCCGTTTATAAGAGGATGAGCCAGGAGTGGGTAGTCCAAGGCTTGAAGGCCACTAAGAGGTCAGCTGGTCCTCACTAGCAATCCTGACATGGTGATTAGATGCACAGTTTGGACAGCTACGTCACCTCCCCTGACACTGTTCGTGTTAAGTCATGCCTAATTACAGATGGCATTCTTCATAAGTCTCATACTGTTGTTTTCTTATCCAGTGGAAGCGATTAGTTTGAGTAAAAATATTTGTTACAGAGTGGTGAGGGTGAGTGGCAGCAAGTGCAGGCCCATTTGAAAGAACTTGCCCTTGGGCTCAATTACTGTAAGGAGCTGCTGAGTGTAATGTATTTAATACTTTGTCAAATCCAGTCTGTCTCTTAAAATGGCGGCCTCTTTAACAGCATTGCCTAGAGACTCAAGAGCCATTGCTTGTGATCTAGTGGAGGTAGTAAGAGGTAGATGATATTACACACAGTGCACTTCTATAAGATTTTCTAAAATTCTTCAAAAATTGCAGATATATTTTAGAATTCCCTCTATTGTATCATGTTTAATAATAAACAGAAGATCTTTAAATGTTGATGTTTCCAGGAGATTAAACAAATGTTTGTAGCTGTTTAGGTTATCTTCCCAAACCACTTTGCAATGTTTCAAGCTTTATCAGCTTTTTTCAAGCCTCAAACATTATAGTCACCTTGCCAACTGTCAAACTGTATGCATCTAACAGGTTTCATTCTGATCAAAAACACTCTGTAACAAAAATAAACATTGCTCCTCGTTGCCAGCAATTTAACTCACACTTCGGCTTGTGATCATTTTCTGTCTGTCTTACTGTCTATCTCTTTAGGTCTGTGTTGTGGTTCTGTCCGGTAGGTGTGATATCTATGTAAATATCAGTTCATGTCAGGTGGTATTTGAGAGGCGACAAGGTTCCCTGTGGGGTCAGATCTATTTTGGAGGCCCAATTAAAAGGTGTTGAGTGGCCGTGTAGCGCAGGTGGCTCATCTGGGCTTGTGCGTTTGACAGTGACAGGGCCCTGTTTTAGACGTGCTCTTAACTCTATGCCCCAGCTCTAATGGGGGCCCTAATGATGTGCCATGTGTCTTGGGACTAGAGTGTTGTGTGAAAGCTGGCTGGACACCCACCCTGGAGTGTTAGCCCTCACAATTAACACCCTGCCCTCCTGAGTCCACCAGTGACAACACACCACCCACAGCCCCGACATGTCCTGCGCAGGAGGCGATGTCACGCTGGGAGGAAGAGGCCTCTGATTCATGCAATATGTTCGATGAGATGTTCACATATTGAGCCATTATCAGATTCATCTCAGGCTGTGGAGGCCAAGAGTTAAGGTCTCATAAATATCAATGCTCAGCCAATGCCTGTACACCTGTCAATGGCAGTGAATCAGTGCATGTGCATCTCCATCAAATGCAGAGCTGTCAGGTGTAGGTGATGGAGAACCCAACTGGGGTCTCTACTGCTGTGTAATTGCAGAGCTCTGCATTAACGAGATGCTAGAAGAGCACAATGCAGTAAATTTCTTCAGATGAAAGGCTGATGCTGGCTTGGTGCTCATTGTGTGAGTGTATGTGTTTGTGTCAGCGTGCAATAGCTGCTTGAACTGTGGCTCCAGGGGAGGGATCAGACCTTTGCAGGTATCCAAAGAGACATGGAGCCAGCTGTGTAATTTCATTAATGGAACCACAATCCCACAATCCCCTTCACAGCATCAAGCCATGGTGGGAAACTTGGCAGACTGACCTTGATACATGTCCTTCCACTACAATGCTCTCTCTCATCTTGTTCCCAACTTTTCATCTTGTTTTTTCCTCCACTTAGTTCCCAGACTGCCTCTCCTTAATTTTTGCTTCAATCTGGTCCATTTTTTCCTTGAATTTGGTTACCTGAGTCTCATAAAACTACAAAAACTGTCTTTTTCAATTTCTTTTTCCAATTTTAATTTGGAGCAGACTTTGGACATATTAGACACTTAACCCTAAATAGGAATGTGTGCTCAGCAGAATGAGGCACGTTGTACCTGAAAATTGTGCCTGTCCTTTCCACTTACATGTTCATCAAAGTTAAGCATTGTGAAATACCCTGGACTCCACATATATCACAGCCCTTCATTAGTGACTCTCTCCATCATTGTGCTGCCACTCTTTCACTGAAGTCAATCAGTCATTCTCAGCTTCGCTGAAGAGGCAGCTGCTGCTGTCATTTGTATCTGTCTCTGACCTCAAGCCCTTGCACAACGAGCCATAAAGCAAGCTGGGACTCATATTAATCACAAAGTTAATTTCTACTTTGGGTATATAAGTTAGATTCCAGCTATTTAAAATGCCTTTGGAGGTAGTAAAGGAGGCAGATAGTAAGGGCAGCAGGGAGGAGGCAGACTGATAAGCCAAGAAAAGGATGGTGTGATAGGAGAGGCAGCAATGTCATGTCTATGATCAAGGCTTTGTAAGCACGCAAAGCCTCCCACAGGTAGGTGTTAGATCCTCACCGGCGCCCCTCGGAGGAGAGAAAAGTGCTCTCTTAACAGCAGCATCCACCCCTTCTCTTCGCAGCCACTCCTATGATGGAGAATGTCAACCCCTCTCAGGAACAAAGCGATAGCTATCTGCGAGCCACTCTCAATCCTTTCATTTCCTATTTATGAGCCTGTTGCTTTGACGTGTTTATCGAGTGATGCGCAACAACTCCAGAGGATGTGGCCCAAGAGCATCTCTGAAGGTTTAATCTGTTTTACCTTTTTCCAAGCCACTGCATTAACTCCATAGTGCTTGGACTGCACTGCCTCTCTCTGAATCATCATTACCTCCTGCATTCCCTCTTTGCTTTCCTTAACTCGTCACCTATGTTGAATCAGTCAAGTTAGTATTCTGTTTACACACATTATCTTGATTCTTATGTTTGACTAGATGTTCAGCCTTCCCCATTTATGAATGTTCCTTCAATACATTTTTGGCTCTTTATAGGTAAAGGTCCGTGACCCTGAGGGAGAAGCAGCTTAGAAAATGTGTGTGTGTGTGTATGTGTGTGTATATGTGTGTATGTGTGTGTGTGTGTGTGTGTGTGTGTGTGTGTGTGTGTGTGTGTGTGTGTGTGTGTGTGTATGTGTGTGTGTATGTGTAGGTAAAAGAAAATGACAGCAGACTTCTCAGTGCACTGGCGACATTCTGACATTACACTAAACAACTACAAGCTTTAATGCCTATACCTCTGCACTGTGTGTTTCAAAACTTCAAACTCATCCTGACAGAAGAAGATTTATCACTAAACACTGACTTTTTTTTATTAGTTTTATGTAACATTGCATTCTGAATGTTTGTCAAGGCCTGCTGCAAGTATTTGCCATGTGTTCTCATACATCATAGTATTTAAGCATATTTTTAGAAGCCTATGTTTCTAATGGTTATAAATCTGTCATTAACTATTTTTAACTGACATCAAGAAAAGCTTACTGTGCAAGATTTTTAAACTGTTGCTGGCCTAATGACATATTTAGGAGTGGTGCTACACCTCCAAAGTGGTGGTGCAAAATTATTCAGTGCAAAAATAAGTAAACAAAACAAAAAAAAACATTCTTTCAAAAATGTGCTAATGGAACAGTGGAACAGCAACAGTTCACTGACAACTAACACCTTTCCCTGACTCTCAACTGGGCCACTGATTAACTAACTATAACTGTAACTGGCTGTAAAAGTGTGTTAGAGCAGGAGAACATAAGAATGTGAAGTGCATGGCTTCATCCAGGACCAGGGCTGGGAACCTGTGGTCTTTGTCATAACTACAATATAATAACATTTCCCAATTAACATTTGTGAACAGTGTCCATGTTAGGTGTTCTGACCCTGCAGAGTTCTCTGGGATCTGCTTGCTGACTCACATCAGGTACACCTTGCTAGTAAAAGGTTGGACCCCCTTTTGCCTTCAGAACTGCCTTAATTCTTCATGGCATACTTTCAACAAGCTGTTGGAAACATTCCTCAGAGATTTTGTTTATTTATATGAGTTACTGTTGCCTTTTTAACATCTCGAACCAGTCTGCCCATTCTCCTCTGACCTCTCACATCAACAAGGCATTTTTGTCCACACAACTTCCGCTCACTGGATATTTTCTGCTTTTCTGACCATTCTCTGTAAACCCTAGGGATAGTTGTGCGTGAAAATCCCAGTAGATCAGCAGTTTCTGAAATACTCAGACCAGCCCATCTGGCACCAACAACTATGCCACGTTCAAAGTCACTTAAATTACCTTTCTTCCCCCATTCTGATGCTCAGTTTGCCCTTCAGCAAGTTGTCTTGGCCATGTGATTGGCTGATTAGCTATTTGTGTCATACCTTCTATGTACATGCCTTCAGTGCACCTTATATACAGAAAATGTTGCTCAGGGGGAAAGAAAAGTTCTAATTTGGAAGTGGAATGTTTTTAACGATGTTTTTCCCCAGCTTACACAACAGGCCAATCCTCAGTCCTTTGGGCTGGCTCATAACGGACCGAATGTTGTTCTTGCCTTTGCTAAGTGTAAAAAGTGATCTGCAAATGGAACATGGACATTATCAGGCATTATCAGCAGTAGGACCGCAGGGGTTACAGAGAGCTTGAGAGTTCTGCTGATCCCCGATTAGAAGTCAGCTCCTCCCCCTGCTGGAGCGGAGGCCATTTCACACCACCCAAATGGCCAATCAGTCCACCTCTCACAGCCTCTCCAAACTTAAACGGCTCTTTTATGAGCCTGACGAAGCATAATGACCGGCAGGCAATTTCCACCCCTGGGGCCTACAATGGGCTTTACACAGGCTTCAGGGCTGGCATATTACCTCAGTGTGAGTTCCAGCTCCAGAGAAAGAAACTAATGCAAGCAAGCATGACTAAAACACAGCTCTGCTGAGGTTTTGAAACCATGACTCAAATTAAGACTAAAAGAGTTGTTTATTTGTGCTCATGCTGTATGGTCATTAGTCAAATACTGCTAATCCAGTTCCTGTTATAAAACTCTCTTATAGGTAAGGTATATATATATATATATATATATATATATATATATATGTATATATATATATATATATTTATTCTAACCTTTAGAAAGTAAAATTGAATAAAAAGATGCAAAGATAAACAATTAGATGTTTTTGTTCATTCAGATGGGCTATTCTGACTTTTTCATTTTACAGGCTAATTACTGCTTGTTTTTATGTTCACAAGTCTATTTTTCTATGCATTTCTCTGTGTGAGCTATTTAAAGGAAAGGTTAAAGACAAACAATAGTGCTAGCCTGACTGAAAACAAAAAGGTCACGTAAACCTGATGAGCTAGCTCTGGCAGTATGCAGTAGACAGCCTGTTGTTATTGTTGTTATTATTATTATTATTATTATTAATATTATTAATCTAAACTGTAACAAAAAACCTTCAGTGTCTGCTAGTACCCCTATGAGGTTTAGCTTGTTAGCACTAGCTATTACTGGTGCAAATATTTTTGGCTGTTCTAGGTTAAACACGGCTAGTTGAAGCTTGTAAAAGACTTTGCATGTTTTTGGTTTGAAACCTTACATAAATTGCAAATTTCACAGTGAGTCCTCAGTAAAGAGCCCTGTTGTAGAGATGGTACCGCAGTTCTCTTTTTCTCATAATCGAGTAAAACCTGGTCAGACTATGGTGAATATCTGCAGTCATACGTATAAGGCCTTCAGTCCAGCTCCTGAATACCTGCTAAATGAGAAAGCTCACTTGGCTAAATATTGGCTATACTTAGATACCATGGGGGGAATGTCTCATTTTACTTGATAATTTTACAGATATAAATTTAATCGTCTGCCTTCACATGCATATGAAATTGAGTGAAATCGCATTCTTAATCCATATGGGTTAATATGTGTTATAGGAATGTGTTCATGGGAATTTTTGACCGTTTTTCCAGAAGTGCATTTGTGAGGTCAGACACTGATGTTGGACGAGAAGGCCTGGCTCTGCACTGTAATTCATCCCATAGGTGTTTTATCGGGTTGAGGTCAGGACTCTGTGCAGGCCAGTCAAGTTCTTCCACACCAAAATCGCTCATCCATGTCTTTATGGACCTTGCTTTGTGCACTGGTGCACAGTCATGTTGGAACAGGAATAGGCCTCCCCTAAACTGTTCTCAGAAAATTGGGAGCATGAAATTCCAAAATCTCTTGGTCCTTTCACTGGAACTAAGCGGGCCGAGCCCAACTGCTGAAAAACAACCCCACACTATAATCCCCCCTCTACCAAACTTTACAATTGGCACAATGCAGTCAGACAAGTACCGTTCTCCTGGCAACCATCAAACCCAGCCTCATTCAACGGATTGCCACACAGAGAAGCGCGATTTGTCACTCCAGAGAACACATCTCCACTGCTCTAGAGTCCAGTGGTAGTGCTTTACACCACTGCATTTGATGCACTTGGATGCAGCTGCTTGGCCATGGAAGCCCATTCCATGAAGCTCTCTACGCAGTGTTCTTGAGCTAATTTGAAGGCCACATGAACTTTGGAGGTCTTTAACGATTGACTCTGCAGAAAGTTGGCGACCTCTGCGCACTATGCTGACCCCGCTCTGTTATTTTACTGTTATGTGGTCTGTCATTCCCAATCGCTTTCACGTTGTTATAATGCCACTAACAGTTGACTGGAATATTTAATAGCGAGGAAATTTCACGACTGAACTTACACAGGTGGCATCCCATCACGGTACCATGCTGAAATTCACAGAGCTCCTGAGAGCGACCCATTCTTTCACAAATGTTTGTAGAAGCAGTCTGCATGCCTAGGTGCTTGGTTTTATACACGTGTGGCCATGGCAGTGATTGGAACGCCTGAATGCAATGATTTTATAAATAGCTGGCAACACAATTAAGTACACCTCACAGTGAATATGTCCAAATTATGCTTAAAGTGTCAATATTTTTTGTGACCACCATTATTATCTAGCACTGCCTTAACCCTTTTGGCCATGGAATTCACCACAGCTACACAGGTTGCTACTGGAATCCTCTTTTACTTCCATGACAACATCACGGAGCTGGTGGATGTTAGACACCTTGCGCTCCTCCTCCTTCCACTTGAGGATGCCCCACAGGTGCTCAATTGGGTTTAGGTCTGGAGACATACGTGGCCAGTCCATCACCTTTACCTTCAGCAAGGCAGTTGTCATCTTGGAGGTGTTTGGGGTCGTTACTGAGTAGAAAAAAACACGGTTTCCCTCAATGAATCGCAGCTCCCCAGTGCCGGCAGCACTCATGCAGCTCTAGACCATGATGCTACCACCACCATGCTTGACTGTAGGCAAGAAACTGTTGTCTTGGTACTCCTCACCAGGGAACCACCACCATCTGAGCCAAACAAGTTCATCTTGGTCTTAGACCACAGGAAATGGTTCCAGTAATCCATGTTCTTGGCTAATTCTGTTCTGTTCTAATGGCTGTGTGTTGAGTTAGTTAGAGGACAGTAAATCTATACTGCTATACACACTGTACACAGACTACTTCATATATATATATATATATATATATATATATATATATATATATATATATATATATATATATATATATGAATATATATATATATATATATTATTCATTTCATTTGCCATTCATCGGCTACTCCTAGCATTAGGAAGTGGGATCATTGCCCAGAGCCTCATGTTTTCTGACAGATATGGAGTTAACAGCCTTAGTAGTAGCCTTAATAGTCTCACAGGACAGACCTCTTGCTGTCATCAGAGAGCCTGGTGAGTTTCATGTATGACACATAGGTGCAGGTGGTTGTTGGTGCTACAACAAAAACAATTCAGCATGAAACAAAGTAATGTACAGTGACTCAGCAACTGGTTTGCATTTATGTTTACATTTACGTCAGCAAGGATACAAGGCCTAACCTCTTATTTTGGTGTTCACAAGTGCCCTCAATTGGCTTTTACCTGCACCTTGTAGCAAATCCCAGAATTATTGCAGTCTAAGCAGTGGTCCCTGTCACAGAATATTTTACAATACATGATAGGACCAATCATAGTGGATGGGGTTGCTTACTGATCAATATACTGGAGAATCTTAGCTCATTTTTAAAAATGAGCATGATCAATAACGTCAGGTATTCTACATGCATAGCCTGTATGAGTCTGTCCCAAGTGGACACTTAAAACCTTGTGCCCTCATGGGCTCTTGTCTTATAAGTCTGCACATTGTTGATGTCAGCAAAGTGCTGGCTTGGTGGAGGATCGTAGGGCTTAGGGTGCCATTTGGGACAGGACCAATGCAATTCCTTGACTAGACTAACAGCCTCCAAGCTCCATGTTCACCAGACTGCCAGTCAGGAGAGTACTGTGACATCAAAGCTCCAAATCTAAGAGAAATAAGAACAGAGGCCATCCCAAAGGATGGAGATGAGAAAAAGCCAAGACCTGAAAGTCAGCACTTGTAACTTCAGTACAATGGAACATTATGAGTGCTGTGCTCCTAGTCCATGAGGAGACGCAAGTGTGTATCTTTAGCTTTTTACTGTAGAGAAGCTAGCACATGTGGGAAGTGTGGTTTTGAGGGTGTGTGTCTGGGACAGATCTCCTTGTGTCTGAGAATATATCCCTGTTTACGAGGGATGCCAGCTTGCTGCTTTTGCAAAGTGCGCTCCCCTCTGGTTTAAGTTGAATTTGTAAACATGAAAAGAGAGCAAAGTGACTGCAGAACACTAGATTTAGCTCCCAGGTTTACTGGTGAACATGCCATCCTTTTTTTCCCACTAAATATGAGGAAATGGAAGACGATTGATTTAAAGTTGTTCAAGGGGATACTAGGGATATCTTCCTCTAAAAGGAAGACCAGACTTTAATTCATCCATATTTTATGAAATCTCTCTCTAAGGAAGGTAGTGAAGTCATGCCTGAAGTAAAACCCTGCGTCAGGATGTTGTAACGATTATTTTTAATGCGCCGACTGAAGGCTACCTTCAGAAGGTCTTGAGGAGAGGCTGCACTGTTCTGACCCTCTTTCCCCCAGAGACAGCCTGAAGTGTAGAGACTAAAAACACAGTAGGACTTGCCTTTTCCCACAGTGGAATGCCAGATAAGGCCACTTTTGTCTCAAAAGTATCCTCATACTCTTCTTGAAAAGAAGATTGCATTGTGAGAAAGAGAGTGGAAAGCATCTCCAGTCTTGCTCCTAGCCTTCGCTGCACCTTCTTTTTGGCAAAAATGTTTCATTTCAGTGGCTTGCAGTATTGGAGCCATTGTGTTTCTTCCAATCAGATCAAATCAAATTTATTTGTATAGTGCTTTTTACAACTGATGCTGTCACAAAGCAGCTTCACAGAATTCCAGAAAAGACAAAGTTTTAACATGAATGTAAAAAACCCCAGGAGAGCAAGCCAGGGGCGACAGTGGCAAGGAAAAACTCCCTCAGAGCTGAGGAAAAAACCTTGGGAGGAACCAAGGCTCACAAGGGGGGACCCATCCTCCTCTGGTCAAACCCCCTACAAATGATTATACTACTAATATTAATAGCAGTAGTATTAGTAGTAGTAATAGCTAGGAGTCCATGAAAACATCAGTGTAGGGTGGGCAGGTAGTCCAAGGCAGGTGGCGGTAGCTGGGGTGTGGGCAGCTGGTCTGAAGTGGGTAGCAGGAGAGCTTGACAGTCAGTCGTCCTTCAGTGTCCCGCCGAACATGTGGGCGGTCGTTTACTCAGAAAATGCAGGGAGATGGAATTAGTATTGTTCTGTTTGTTTATATCTAAAACAGGGAATGTGAACATTTCCAGAGTGTGGTTATTGACTCCGGCAGATCTGACTATAACAGCTTAACTAAAAGGAGAGAACCAGCAGGACACACAGACACGGCAGCACTCTGAAACAGTTTGGCATCCCTCCGCTCCACCGTCCACAAACCTGAGTGACTGCATGCGAGCAGCGGGACCACAGCACCAGCATCTCAGTTTACTATTATTCCCTGTGTCCATGGACCCCTGGATCTGCTACCTTTATCAAAGGGGGAACATTACCTACCAAAAGCTAAACTGAACAAGTGAGTTTTCAGCATTGATTTGAAGATTGAGGCTGTGCCTGAGTCCTGGACATTTTCTGGAAGATCATTTCTTCTATCTGGAAGGCTTGGTTCTTTTGTAGGTTTTCAAAGAGAACAAAATAGATTTTATCCTGATGCAAAATGCTTTCATATCATCTTAATTCCCTACTGTGTAGGAATTCAGCCTTGGCTTATTCTTGAATCACTGATCTGTTACTGTAAAGTAAGCATTGATACAGTGTCAACTAACTAAAGGCCAAAATCAGATACAACCTCTGTATATGTGCTTTCAGTATTAACATAAAACTGCGAGATAAAACAGAGAATAGCAGATGTCATATGCCTTTCATAAATATCTCACTTAATTTTTAGGAGGCAAGCAGAATGTGTTTCACACAGTACAAACAAGCAACGGATGGTGGTTAGAGGGCACACCTGTTCACTTTCTCACACACACACATACACGTTCATGCTGACACACTCTCACACATATGCACACGCACACGTACATGAATTATCACATTGTTTTACACTTTTCTTCTTGTCTTTATTTGTGTAAGATAAAAGAATAAATCAAAGTCTGTTTCTGTAAGTGAAGTACACAGTAAAAGCTAGTAATTTTGGGTAACTGTGGAGACATACTTTTAAATCTGCATATATAGGATTCTAAAGATGTTTTCTTGCTCTCTCAGCCTATGTGAAGCTCTCTCCTGTGTTCCTGCAATACTTCCTTTCAGGTATGAGTAGCATAGGGTGGCTGTGTGAATAGTATTGTAGCCTACAGTCTGCTAGCTCTAGATAACTGTATTGAACTAAATTCTTTAACCATGCTCTGCCCACAGATGCATTCTTTCATAGCAAAACTCATCTATGAAAATTTGTAGCATGTAACTCAACTTTGTCTTTTTAAGTTATTAATTTCAAATGATTTTTATTTTGTGTATAAGACCAGAGGTAGCTTTTTGTCATTTGATTGTTTTCTACCTGCCTAGTTTTCATTAGTGAGTTAGTAAGTTAAAGGGAATTTCACCAAAATTCCAAAATTCTGAATTGTTCAAAGGTTAATGCTTGAACAAAGTCATTCAGAGTGGTTAAATGTGAAACAGATTTCTTTACAATTGTGGTGACAGGAATCACTTTGTGATGTTTATTAAAATATTTACTTGTTTTCTGAATATTTATATGTAATGTTGATACTGATAAACTAGTAATACATTGGGGGGGCATTTTTTGGGAACTCTTTTACCTTAGGATATCCTGCAAGTACGTCTCCACTGTGAATGTGTCCTAGACCAAAACCTTGTCAAAACTCAGATATCAGGCCCTGTATTCATAAACATGTAATAACCTTTGGTTATGTACCTTTTAAGAGGCATTAAACACTTTGGATGTATGATTCCTATCATCACCACTATGAATGGTCTCTCAAGATTGAAGCATTTAACTTAAAACCACACTGAATTAATTTGTTTACATGTAATCCATTTAATATTGAAGGCATTTTGACAAATAAGTCAAAACCCCTTTAAGTTTTTTTGCCAACATTTTACAAAAGTTGTCCAAAAGCACTGTTTGCTGTGAAAGAACGCTTTTGCAGATGGACCATGGATAGGTCGGTTCTCGACTGCCTTTAGCTTAATGATATGCTAACTGTAGTATTTTAGTCTGTAGCTTTTAACTGTGCTTCCACTGTAGCTAACTGTAGTTCAGTCTGTAGATTCACTCTTTTTAAACCTTTAACATTCATTCACTGTAAACTGCTTAAATGAATTATTTTCTTTTCAGTACAGCCAGAGTGACAGAGAATATTTAGTGAATTGTACTGTTTTTCAGTAATAATTGTTTCAAAAGTTTCCTTTCGCATGCTGCAAACAGTGTCTGCACAAAGCATTTTTACATCCCCAAACAAGTGAATGATCTTGAACAAACTAATCCTTGCTGGTGTACATTTACCAGCAAAGACTGTTAATGATTGAAATGGCACCTTAGTTCTTAGCTGATTGTGAGGGATTGCATTGACAATGCTTTTTTAATTACTATAGAGAAGAAAGTGGCTGTGCATGCCTTTTTCCCTTAATTGCTTTTCCCTCGGCTTAGCTGTAATTGGGCCTCCTTTGTGTTTATTGATTTAGTTTGATGTGCTTTAATCTGGATGATGTTATACTGTATATTTATCAGGGGATGGGTGCTGGGTGCAGAACAGCCATTGGGAAATGTTGGCAAAGCACAGTAGGTCTGCTGTGTGTGTGGGTGGGTATGCATGTGTGTAGCAGGATGGCTGATAGGTGCGCGGCGGGCGTGCGCTGCAGGGTACAATAGGCCCTTTAAGCCAAGCCACAGGTAGCCCTGCTCACAGTGTCTGAACTCAGATCCGCTAGCTTAAGCCCTTAGACCTGCCTCTGCTCACTCCACCTCCTGGCTTTTGTGTCTATAGCCCTGAGCCTGTGTGTTCAGTCAACACTCTAGGCCATATGTATTGAACCTTTCATGTCAGGTTTCAGGCTTCAGCTCGTAACCCTTATGGGAAGTTATTGTTTCCCAATTTTTTACATCACATTCCTGCAGAATGTTTAGGTAGAAAAGTTCAACTTTCAACTAAACTTCATTTAGTTATTTACATTTACAGCATTTAGCAGATGTTCTAATCCAGAGCGACTTTTATCTAGAGAAAGTATCTTTGCTAGTTACCAATAGGTTAGAGAGAAAGACAGTCCTGAGCTGAGGTACTGCTAGAATATAAAAAGTCGCTGTTGATACTGAAAGAAAAGGAGCAGAGTTGAACACAGATCTCTGTGCAATACAATGCAATACAATGCAATGCAATACAATACAATACATAAACAACAATACATAGTGCAATCCAATAAAATATATCTAAGTGCAGCACAAAATATAAAATAGTGATATTGCAGTCTTTTTATTTAAACAGCAGTCTTTTTTTTACTGAGCTTACATTTCATTTTTTGAGTTCAGAGCCCTCCTTTAACATATGAATATATTATAAGAAGAAATTGTTTGACTCTCTGAGTGGTGTCTGCATTAAGCTTGGAGGCTGGATCTTCTTGATAAACAGATAGCCCTGTAGAACAGGGAGAACATTGAGAGGTGATGGGGTGCAAATAATTTTCACCTACTTTATATTGACGCTGATAACTGTTGTTACACATTGACAATACAAACAACAACACTGTGCCTGCTGTTGATGTATTCACTGTTACTGATGGGTTAGAGTAGTAGAGCCCATAAAAACATATATGTCAGCTTCAGTTTGTACTTAACATGATTAAACAGTTGTATCTTAATAGCATATTGATCACATATTTACACTTATGTAATTACAAATGTATAAAAGGTTCCCTTTGTCAAAGGGTTTTAACTAACAAGACTTTTCTGATTGTGACAGAAGGTGTAAAATTATGTACATTGAGATTACACTGTATCTGGGAAATGCCCCCTTTCCTAACATTTACTTCTCTGTAGTAGTATGTTTGTGTTGTGACGTAACCAAAGTTCTGACTGTAAACCATCATTCCATCATTTTGGAGCAGTTCTGTCATTGAAAAAAGCAGTGTTTAGATTATCAATCTAATCTCCCTATATAACAACTACATAGGAACTGTCCATTTTTTTACAACCCCAATTCCAGTGAAGTTGGGATGTTGTGTAAAACATAAATAAAAACAGAATACAATGATTTGCAAATCCTTTTCAATGTATATTCAATTGAATACACTATAAAGACAAGATATTTAATGTTCAAACGGATAAACTTTGTTGTTTTTTGCAAATATTCACTCATTTTGAATTTGATGCCTGCAACATGTTCCAAAGAAGTTGGGACAGGGGCATGTTTACCACTGTGTTACATCACCTTTTCTTTTAACATCACTCAATAAGTGTTTGGGATCTGAGGACACTAACTGTTGCTTTGTAGGTGGAATTCTTTCCCAATCTTGTTTGATGTACAACAACAGTCCACTTCCACTTTGCATCAGTCCATCTTAGATGAGCTCGGGCCCAGAGAAGCCGGCGGCGTTTCTGGGTGTTGTTGATTAATGGCTTTCGCTTTGCATGGCAGAGTTTTAACTTGCACTTGTAGATGGAGCGACAAACTGTGTTCACTGACAATGGTTTTCTGAAGTGTTCCTGAGCCCATGTGGTAATGTCCATTACAGAATGATGTCGGTTTTTAATGCAGTGCCGCCTGAGGGATCGAAGGTCACGGGCATTGAATGTTGGTTTTCTGCCTTGCCGCTTACTTGCAGAGATTTCTCCAGATTCTCTGAATCTTTTGATGGTATTATGGACTGTAGATGATGAAATCCCTAAATTCCTTGCAATTGCACATTGAGAAACGTTCTTAAACTGTTGGACTATTTGCTCATGCAGTTGTTCACAAAGTGGTGAACCTCACCCCATCCTTGCTTGTGAACGACTGAGCCTTTCAGGGATGCTCCCTTTATACCCAATCATGACACTCACCTGTTTCCAATTAACCTGTTCACCTGTGGAATGTTCCAAACAGCTGTTTTTTGAGCATTCCTCAACTTTCTCAGTCTATTGTTGCGCCTGTCCCAATTTCTTTGGAACGTGTTGCAGGCATCAAATTCAAAATGAGTGAATATTTGCAAAAACAATAAAGTTTATCTGATTGAACATTAAATATCTTGTATTTTTAGTGTATTCAATTGAATATAGGTTGAAAAGGATTTGCAAATCATTGTATTCTGTTTTTATTCAAGTTTTACACAATATCCCAACTTCATTGGAATTGGGGTTGTAATACACATTCAGATTATACACATGTATTGACAAACTGTACTGCTGTAATCCATCTAGTAGTTACATTGTTCCATATATTGTTAATGTGTCACTACACAGTTGTTAGGGACACTTAATATAAAGCAGGACCAAATATTTATGTATAGGACGTCAAAAAGGAAGGAGGAGGTGCTTGTTTTTTACACTTAAAATGTTTTTTAAGGATTTTTAGTAAAAGCAGTGGCTCTATGTAGACACATTAGCACTTAATGCATAAGTGTTCCTCTGCGCAAGTAAATGTTTCTTCTCTATGATGGAAAATTTGTTGTTCAGTATAGCACCGAAAAAGGTTCCACTATTGCGACAAGTTAAACAAACTTTTTTGGTACTGTATAGAACCATTTTGACTATGAGTGTACCAAATTTGTTAACAGCTATGCTGTTTCACTGTGGGTTTAATAGTCCTTTTACTATACTGTTTAAGTGTGATGTCACTTATTAATAAATATAAGGACTTATATTTACATTTATTTACACCTGTTATGGAGAGGTTTGAGTCTGCACTGTTTGTTTCGATGTCAGTACATTACAAAAAACAGGGCAGAAGCACTAAAGACATTTTTTCATCACAGAAGAAGACTGTGTACACAATAAAATTTCACCAAATTTAAAGAGTAAATAATAAATAATACATTATCTTAATTTCTACTTACAAACATAATTAGACATTACATCGTTGGATGGCAGTTTAGAAGAATTCATGCCATTTATGACATGTTTTGGTTATTATTAGTGATAAGTTACATCTAAGAGTAAAAAAAAGATCCTCATAAGCATAGCATAACAAGAAAGCTGCCCTGTGTGCAGATTACATGGTTAACTGCAGAAACTAATGTTAATTTCAGTCCCATGGTGAGTGCAAATTGCCACTGCATGAAAGCACTTTTTGTGTCTTCTCACATACATACATCTGTCTCCTCTCCCTTACCTTGTCTACAGGCCAGATGACATCCTGCCTGTTTGTCAGAGAGGAAGGGAGCTTAGTGACAATGGATATACAGTGCACATGGAGGAGCAAGACTATAGCAGATACTGTCAAAATCAGTTTTCTAGCACAGTCTGGAACATCTGGAAGAATATTGTTTCAGTAGACATTGTAAAGCTTTGTTGAATTCCTTGCCTTAGGGTCGGAATAGAGCTGTCTGTTTATGTGACTGAGAATGGATTATGTGTTCACAGATAACCTACTGTATCAAATGAAAAGAAAGCGGTTGTTATTGGAACTGAGAGAGTTGTTATTGGAACAGAGACAGAATGTCGAGTAGCATTCTGTAGCATTAGGCGTGGGAGGAGTGGGATAACTTGTTCATTGAGCCAGATAAGATAATATATTTATCAAGAATACTGATGTTCACATTTTGGAATAAGAATGAAATTACTGCGGTAAACTAAGTAAATATACTACAGTACATCTACCAGTAAACAGGTCTTAGTTTAGGTGGTTTTAAGTTTAAGTGGTTTTGCACAACTTTGGCCACATCCTATTCTCAAAGCAACACCTGCTCTTTAAAAGCAACAGTCGTACGCTGTCTGTTAAAAGTTTGTGGATGCCTAGCATTTAAAATGTCTGTTAAATAAGCACTTTGATCAATAGGAAGCAGACTTAACTAAAAAGTAACAAAATCAAGCATAATTTGAAAAAGTTTAAAACAATACAATGTTTCCTCACATTTTTGTCTGAAGCAGAAGCATTTCTAGTTCACCCTGACACTCTCCAAGTGCTGTGAGGACAGCCCATCTACTGCCACTGGAATGAATAATCAAAGTTCACTCTATCTCAGTCTCAAACTCTGTCTCTTTCACTGTGCTCTTAGGGAACTTCACTCTGGCTGAGTTGGGGATCTGTGAGCCAGCCCCCCATCAGAATGCCTACTGCCCAGATCTGGGGCTACTACATGGCTACTCTCTGAGTGCCGGCTCTGATGCAGACTCTGACCCTGAGGGCCCTATCTCTCCAGAGAGAGCCATGCAGCTGTGGAGCGCCCGAGACATCAAATCCCGCCGCAGCTCAGGCCTGTCCAGCCGTGAGAACTCAGCACTGACCCTCACTGACTCTGAGAATGACAACAAGTCTGATGATGAATCAGGTAGGAAAAAGTAAAGGGGTGGGTGAGTAAATGACTTGGAGAGAAGAGAAAGTGTGAGTGAATGCTTAAGGCTCTTACAGTGTGATTTTGAAGATATTTTATACAAAAATGTCCTTTAATTTTCATTCTGTGTGTTTCTCAGCTATAAAATAAACTGTGTCTGTCTGAACATCATCTGTGCTGCAGAGCAGCGGCCTTGTCATTAGGGCTGTACGTTATTGACATAAAATGTGATGTTTAATAAGGCAAACAACAGTCATGCTAACAGTCAGCGTTACTTTAACAGCTTTCTCTATAATGGCTTAAAAACAAATATGTATTCATTTTTTAATATAGGCATACAAACTTCAATACATTTTTTTTTTTTATTTTGCCTTTCACACTGAAAACAATACTGTGTGTGAGAACAATGTGTAGTTCAGGATTGAGTATTTTGTGAGCTGCATATGTATATTCTGTAATTATTTTTTATTGATTAAGTTACTTGTGCCCAATGTGGGTGTGCATGGTACAGTGCTCAAGCTTCTGCCAGTTAATGCCACCAATATAGTGAAGTCTTTCTGCTATGGTATACATGATGTAATTTGATCTGTGCTGTCATTGCAGTTCTTACCAATATATTTATCATGGAATCTCATATCACAATAACAATATCCAATGATATCCAGAGCATTGTATGGGCAAGTCTCATCTGAAAGATATCTGATCCTAATAGGATTAGTGCTGGTACCGATTCTGATCCAATATTGCACATATGTGCATCACTACTTTTAATGACAGTGCTGCTTGAACATCACGCCACCATTTAAACAGTCAGCGTTAAGGTTAATAATTAAGATAAATAAGCAAGATGTTTTAAAAAGGTCATGAAAAATGTCTGTGGTTAATGAGCTCAATGACACTGAAAATATGAGATAAATGTAACCTTTAATTGTAGTAAATTTAATCTAAGAAAACAAATAATCATATCTATATTTATAAACCTAGAAATTTGTGTACTTAACCATGTTTGCCTTCATATTTCTTTTCCACCTGAGTGTTTAAAGACTCTTTTAGTCATCAGTGACTTCATGTTTCACTGGGGTAGGAATATGAGCTGGAATAGAGGCCAAGTTTCTTGATACCCAATATGGGGAACATTGGATGATACACAAATGAAGCAAAACTGTATTGACCTTCTCAAGTCAGACATTCGCTATAAAATATAGTCTATATTTAATGCTGGGGAAATAATTAAGAGGTTTAAAACAACCAGAACTGTTGTGAACCTGCTTGGAAGAAGCGTTTGTTCTATGTTTGTTTTATCTGTGGTGTTTTGGGACTGTTTTTCCATCAAAGGCCAGGGAACCTTGATAAGACACATTGCATAAAATTTGGATTTGAATAAAAATCCGACTGTCTCTGCTTAAAAAGCCAAAGCTGGGTCATGTTTGATTTTTCCTGCAGGACAGCTATCCCAAACAGAGGTCTAATTCCATGCAAAAATGGTTCAGTGACCACAGAGCCAAGCTTTTGACATGGCCATCCCAGTCCCCAACCTAAACCCCATTGAAAACCTTTAGGGTGACCTCAGGAGTAGTGTCCAAATGAGAGAACTTGGGAGCCTGGAGGATCTGGGTAGATTCTATATTGATGAGTGCTTTCAGATTCCTTGCTCTGTATTGTCCAGTCTCATTAAACATGTTGCATTTATGTTGACAAAGGGTAGTTGCACAGTACTAAATACAGGGATCAACTAAATGCAGGGATCAACTTAATACAGGGGTCAATAATTATAAGATAATTATGAGATTATTTTGTTAAAATACTTTTTTGACAGGTTGTTATACTGTATTTAATTAAGTTAAATGTTAGATTTTTCCTTCCTTTTCATGACCTTTTTTTTTTTACACATCTTTACCAAGGGTGCCAACAATTGTGGAGCTGACTGTAGTGACACTGCCAGACAAACAGCATGTGACATTTTAAGATACAAGTAAGAGTCAAGCTGCCTCACAGAAGGCGTTCTTATCAAGTAGCACATGTTGAGGCTCTTTTTCGTAAAATGTTACCCGCACTACGCATCTGTTTTGTTCAGTTCTGTGGCTGCTGCCTCCGTTTCCCCCTCTGGTGTTTTCCCTGGCAGTACTTCTGCAGCACGTTCTCTAATTCTTCGCTTCCTCGTTAATTCGGTGTCATCATAAACCCCTGCATAGTTTGCAGGAGGTGTCAAACGAGGTTAATGAAAAGACAAAAAAACCCGCCTAATTAGCAACTACACAACTGTAGCAGTCCCGCAACAGATCTGTCAGCTGTGAACTCCAACATCAGACAAACTCGTGCTGACAATTTATCAAACTCCTCAACAGCTATTGAACGCATAAAGAAACACCTTGGAAGAGAAGTCGCTTTCATCTCGCCAGCTGATAATTGCTTCTCAGCTAATTGCCACGCTAATCTCCCAGCCATGGTTTGTTAGCATTATTCTCGGTTTTATGGCACAGGACAACGCAAGGACATCGGATGTGCTGGCCGCCACACTTTCCAGCTTTTGGAACAGAAGCCTTGCACTGAAGAAGGTGTGCTGAGCAGAATCTCATTGAACAGAACATTTTTCACAAAAACTTGTATCAGAAATGCTCTCTCTCATTATGCTATATATGCAGTGTTGTGTATTTGATGTGGAAAGAACCCACTCAACTAGAGTAAACGATGCAGAAAGATGAAAGGACTTTTTGCTCTACTAGCATGTAATTGGAGTTGTTTTGTTACATTATGAGCTCTGAATTGTATCAACTGATCAATCTATTTGCATGTCTGTAATCCAGTATATACTAAAGAGAATGCTTTAGTAAGTTGGTTCAAGAGCAGCACTAATTGTCTAAAATTAGCTACCTCACTGAAGGGAAATACACTTTGAGTAGATGTTTTCTCACAAGGAAGAAAGGAAATATATTCAGAATGAAAGCGAATGAACTGCCTTTTCTCCTTACTTTTTCAAAGGCACTGGAAGCTCTATCTCTCCCTCTCATCTTTTCTTCTTGGCTTTTTTCCCCCTCTGTGTATGGAGATGCAAAAAGCTCACTTTCTCTCATTCTGTCATCTCTCATTCTTGCCTCATTATGGATGTGTCAGCACCACCAGTCATGTTGAGTGACAGGTGTCACTCATAGAGGCCTCGGCATATGAAGCCTGAATGGGATCAAGTTGAAATTTCCAGCCATTATCTCTCGTTTTCCTGCACGCTCTATGGCCTGGAGTCAGCTTTGAAGCCCACCAGTAGCTTTTGACCAAAAAAAAAGAAAAAGAAAAAAACATCATTTGAACATTTCAGAATTGGGGTCTAGAGATGGGTTTTACTGAAGATCCCCCATTGGGTGCCTGACCAGAAATTTGTGAGACATAAAAGCCCCATCTGCTATTTTTGATGGGTTTTTTTTCTTTCTATTAAGCTCCTTAAAGGACTTCTTTCCCTCTGCCTGTCAGCAAAGCATTATCCTGCACTTGATTTCAATCAAAAGAAACTCCACTATCGTCAAATCTCTACAACATGCTGCCTGATTTCAATCAAAATGCATTCAGGCTCAGATACATACATTTCTCTATAAACAAAAACAGGCAGATAAAATGAGCCCTTTGTACAGTATGGCCCCTGGAGCAGCTCCAGCTTGCTTTAAGGGGGAAAGACAAGTCAATAACAAATTAAAGAGTGTGTTACCGCTAGCGAGCGATGAAACAAACTCTCTTTCTTATCTCTCTATCGATGGCGCTCTTCTCCGAGTGTATTTCTGGCTCTTTTGCCCTCTGGCATGATGAGAATGAAAGGTGAGTTGAGGTTGGTAATGAGGCCTTGTGTCCAGTTGATTGTCTAATTAAGCAGCCTGGGCACAGGCTCTGTTGGCCCTCTCTCTGGAGCTGCCAGCCACTGAGTGATTGATTAAAGCCCACTATTCCTCCCTGTCCAGTGAGTCAGCTGTCCTTACCTAGCATTGGCACCACCACAACTGTCCCAGACGCTGCTGTCCCAGGTCCTGCTGCTTTGCTCTTCGCCTCAAACTGTGTCCTGTCTGTCTGCAGCCCCTACTCTACACCAAGACCCCATGTTGCACTTTAATGACTCTGAGCCATGACTTTTGCATATCTTTAGTGTCCTAAAAAGACATTCTATCTCTGAAGAAGTAACTTATTAGGACAAAAACTAAATGTTCTTAACATCTGTTGATGTAACTTAAACTATTAAACTGCAGTTCCTCACTTCCTTAACTTAATACCTTATATATTAATAGTTACTTGAATAATTCTAAGTAGTTACTGTATAAAAAGTTTCTTAAAAATAAAGGTGCCAAACAGGATTCTTTGGAGCAATGCTATAGAAGAATCACTTTTGGTTTCTTTAAAGCAGTGTTTTCCAACCCTTTTCTGCACATTTTAATGCTTTAACTTTTTTTCCTGCTTTAACTCATTTCAAGATTGTTAATGAGCTGATTAGTGTGATCATTAAAGTTTAAAGACCCTCCACAAAATGTAAAGTTTCTAAACCAATTAAAAGTTTTTAGTAGAACACTACATTTAGGTAATGTTTTTTCTAGAACCCTTTAGGAACGCTTAAAGGAGCAATGTGTAAGATTTAGTGGCGTCTAGCGGTGAGGTTGCACATTGCAACCAACCGAATACTCCACCCTCGCACCTCTCTTTCCAAGCGTGTAGTAGAACTTGCTGTGGCTGTCAGGCATTTGGTAGACTAAATGACCTGTCCAGCAGAAAACAAACAACTTTGGCATCATTCTGAAAACATCAGCGATTTCCATCTAGGAAAGGCCAAACCAGTGTTTATCCTTGTTTTCTGCAGTTGCCTGCCCCAAATTGGTTTTGGTTCTTGAAGTTTTCACTAAACTTTACTTAAACTAAAAATGGTTTTGAACCATTTGTATTAGTCAATTTTTCCTGAAAGATTCACAAAATAAAAAAGGGCGGCTGGTGTTTTCAAATCATTAAAAAAAACAACAATACTATGAGGTTTGTTTAAAATAGCAGTGATATATTCTGTTGGACACAAAGACATGTGTCAAAACAGTTGGACTCTGACACAACTTTTAAAACTGCCGTCTGTAGGTGGACTCCTTGTTTCAGGTTTATGCAGGTTTATCTCGTTATTTGTGGATGTACTGGGCAGGAGCCGCCCCGTCGCTTCCCCCAGCTGACGATACAGGGACCAGCAGGTCTTTTAGCTGTCATTCCTGCACACTGCCACGTCTGTTTGTTTGCATAGGTGTCTGTACTCTGGCCAGATAAGAAATTATCCCGTTATTCTGTTGCAGCCCCATGCGACTGGCGGCTAGTGGCAGTTCTGCCCATCAGCGCTGCGCCTCACGTTCAGTAAACAAAGTGGCCCAGGCGCCCCATGCTGAGGAGAGCGGGGAGCTTTTGTCTGCTGGATTATTTGTATTCTTCTGCATTCATCTGCGTCACTAAGCATTTAAGAAGCTTTGTTGGAGACTTGGAAAAAATGGTGTTTATATATTTATTATTTGTATTTTTTGTCTTTAAGTTTTTTTTATTTATTTTATTTTTTTTTAGAACAAAACCAAATGAGATAATTATGTCTTATCTTATCAAATGTTTTTCTCAGTTAAACATATGCAGACATAACCGAATTTGCTGAAGTATCTGACAGTGGCTGTGTATGAGGAGGACTTTGCTGGGATGTGTCTTTGTTTAAAGTTGCGGGGGAGGGGGAATTTTCTTTATTTTTTGTAAATGTTAAACTAGCAGTAAGCAAACAGAATATGGCAATTATTTACCCGCGGAAAACATTTAACCCTATAATTCTTGGTATTCCAAAAAGCTTTTCTCCTTTGCAGTGTCTCTTGGCAGATACTGCACAATAATGCTTTCTATTTTGGAGTCTTTCCTAACATCTCCACCAAACAATTAATTATTAATATTCAAATATCAGCAGTGGTGAAAGTATGCACAGACAGGAGAATTAAGTAAAATTTTCCACTTGCTGAACTTGCTTGGGTCAGGGGTTCATGACAGATCCATCTGAATGGATGTTGGTACCTGGTGTGATTGAGTGTGATTTCATTGCAGTAAAACCATCACAAGGAACTGTGAGATTGAGCATTTAATTTAAAAGCTGCTGTAACAGCCATTGTTTCATTTCTTTATCAAATCTAATATCGTTCAAAGATTAACTGTAAATCACTCTTTGTGCAATTTTCATTTGCATAGCTGTGGTGGGAGACATTAAATTGACATGATTTAATACAGTCAGTTATGTTTCTTAATGCAAATGTATGGTGAGAGATTTGTGGGAAAGGTAAGTCTATAAATGCAACTCTCATCAAATAAGTGTAATCAGTTCTGTGAGGGGGCATTAGATAAACTTGTATAAAAGTGGGCTCTGGAAGAATTACGGTTGATGTAGTTTTAGTTGCAAACTTGCACAGCACTGTATAATATGTTTTATATATATTTCAAATACTGAAATCACTGCTCATGTACTTGTGCCATATTATCTTCAGGACAGAGAACATACAAACAATACAGTGAAACAGCTTTTATGTTTTGATAGGACTGTGGAATGTTAGGTTTTCACCTATCATTGTGAGTAAATATGTCATTATCATCATTGTTGACCGCTAGTCCAGATAGGGTCGTGGTAGCAGTTGAGAGAGCAGAGAATCCCAGATGACCCTATCCCCTGCAACTTCCTCCAGCTCATTCCCTGTGACCCCAAGCCACTCCCAGGCCAACTTGGAGATATAATCCCTCCAGCGGAGCTGACCGAGCTCCTCACTCTATCACATAGCATGTATCCCGCCACCAGATGAAGAAAGCTAATTTCCACCGCTTGTATTTGCGATCTCATTGTTTCCATCATTACCCACAGCTCATGACCATAAGTGAGGGTCGGCATGTAGATCGACCGGTAAACAGAGAGCTTTGCCCTTTGGCTCAGCTCCCTCTTCACCACTACAGTCCGGTACAGTGACCACATTACTTGTGAACAAGACCCCAAGAACATCACGAACAAGAGTGGAAACAGGGCGCAACCCTGGCTGAGTCCAAAGCTAACACTGAAAGAGTCTGACTTAATGCCGAGTATACGGACACAGCTCTCACTCCGGGAGTACAGAGATTGGATGGCCCGGAGTAGTAGCCCTGGCACTCCATACTCCCACAAGATATCTTGAGGAACACAGTTATAAGCCTTCTCCAAGTCCACAAAACACATGTAGACTGGGCTGGCAAACTCCCATGCCCCCTCAACAATCTGTGAGAGGGTGAAAAGCTGGTCCATTGTTCCATAGCCAGGACGGAATTCGCATTGTTTCTCCTCAATCTGAGGTTCAATTATCGGTCGGAGTCTCCTTTCCAGCACCTTTGCATAGACTTTCCCAGGGAGGCTGAGCAGTGTGATACCCCGATAGAGTGCACACACCCTCTGGTCCCCCTTTTTAAAAATAGGGACCACCACCCCGGTCTGCCAGTCCAAGGGTACTGTTCCTGAGGTCCATGCAATATTGCAGAGGTGTGTTAGTCTTGACAGCTCCACAATATCCAGAGCCTTAAGCATCTCTGGATGAATTTCACCCACCTCCTGGTGCCTTGCCACTGAGGAGCTTACCAACTGCCTCAGTGACCACCAGGGAAATGGAACTTGACACCCCAGGAGCCTCTGGCCCTGACTGCCGTGAGGGAGGCACATCTCCCAGATTAAGAAGTTCCTCAAAGTGCTCCTAGCCACAGACTGACAATATCCTCATTTGAAGTCAGAGTTTCTCCACCCTTGCCGAATACAGCTTGGGTGCAGCCACCCTGATCGCTCCTGAGTCACCAGACAATTGTCCAGAACCTCTTTAAGGCAGAACGAAAGTCTTGTTCCATGGCCTCACCAAACTCCTCCCATGTTTCGGATTTTGCTTCTGCCACCATTGCAGCTGCCACCTTTTTAGCCTGTCGGTTCCTGAATCGGGAGTCCTTTGGACCAACCAGTCCCTAAAGGCCTCTTTCTTAAGCTTGATGGCCTCCCTCACCACCGGTGTCCACCAGGAGGTTCTTGGGTAACCACACTGACAGGCACCCACAAGCTTTTGGCCACAGCTATGCCTGGCAGCTTCCACAATAGAGGTTTTGAACAGGGTCCATTCAGACTCCATGTCCCCTACCCCCTCTGGGACATGAGAAGAGCTTTCCCGGAGGTGGGAGTTCCGAACAGGGGCCTCTGACAGTTGTTCCCAGCACACCCTCACTATCTGCTTGTGCCTACCGGGTCTGACCATCAGTCTTCCCTGCTATCTGATCTAACTCACCACCAGATGGTGATCAGTTGACAGCTCAGCACCTCTCTTCACCTTAGTAGTCAGAACATATGATCCTAAGTCAGATGAAACGACAACGATCGATCATTGACCTTTCACCCAAGGAGCTCTGGTACCATGTACACTTATCAACATCCTTGTGTTCGAACTTGGTGTTCGTTATGGACAATCCACGCCTGGCACAGAAGTCCAATAACAATTCACCATTTGGGTTTAGATCGGGCAGGCTGTTCTTCCCAATAACGCCTCTCCAGGTCTCTCAGTCATTGCCAACGTGAGCATTGAAGTCTCCCAGTAAGACTATGGAGTCTGTAGGCGAGACCCTTTCCAGAACCCCACCCACTCAGTCCAAGAATGTTGAATACTCTGTTGTCTTTGGTGCATAAGCACAGACAACAGTCAGAGTTTTCTTCTCTGCAATTTTAATTCGCATTGAGGTGACCCTCTTGACAGACCAACCCCTATCCAGGAGTTTGGTTCCAGAGCCGACACTGTGGGTGGAGGTGAGCCCAACTATATCTAGTTGCTACCTCTCAACCTCCTGCACAAGTTCTGGCTTCTTTCCCCCCAGTGAGATTACATTCCATGTACCTAGATCCAGTTTCTGCTGCAGGGGCCCCCACTGCCCATACAGCACTTCACCGCTCCGCCATGCTGGACCTTGCGGGTGGTGGGCCCACATGGCCTCCCCACGTTGTCTTTTCGGGCTGAGCCCAGCTGGGTTACGTGGGCTGCCTGGCCACCAGGCGCTCGCCATGGAACACTGCCCCCAGGCCTGGCTCCAGGGGTAGGTCCCGGTGACCCTTTCCCAGGCAGGGTACAAGATTTTTTGTGCATATCGTACATGGAGTGGTTTGGATCGCGTTTGTCTGGCTCTTCACTCCACACCTGTTCGCCCTGGGAGACCATACCAGGAGCATATTGCTCCCGATGACTTAACTCTGACGATCCCCAGATCCCTAGTCTAGAGTAAATATGTATATTACAAATTTGAGAAACTGACATATTGGCACGTTGTCCACTAAGAAGAAACAACCTTGAATAAGATGAAATGTCCTTATAAACATCCACTGTTTTGTCAGTTAGATGCAGTTTTAGCTTTACATCTGAAGATGCAGCTAGCTTTAATTATCCAACATGTAAAATCACTGATTTCCAGTGGAAAATGGTGAGTACTACAGCTATGCCTTTAATAAATGTCAAAACTGTAAAAGAAAATCCACTTGTATAATGCTAATTTCTCCTAGCATCCCTATAGGATTCTTGCAGTTTGTATGCTCTAAGCTAATGTTGATTCATATGAACATTTTTTATGTCCATTCTAGATTAACAGACATTTGATTCCTCTGTCTCTTTGTAATTATGCTGATGGTTACTCTAAGGCATTAGGACTTCTCTTCTACTCTTGAAGTCCTAATAAAGAGGGAGAGTTCCCTTATTTATATCTACCTAGATACTACGGAGAAAAACTTCCTGATTTTCCGCTTGCCATTTGAGGGAATTTAATGCTTTTGTTTTTATCTGAACAGTGAAACAAGAGAAGACTTTAGTACTCGCAGAGTTTTAGTACTTGCAGAATTCTATGAAAATCTAAGATAAATCTATGATGCACACTGCCATCGGGACTCAGGTGTGCACCATATAAGTGAACCCCCCAAGCAAGTTGACTTCAAAAGGAACTCTGGATTGAGAGATTAAGTGGAATTTAGAGATTAAGTTCAAAAGGAGATTTAACACACACTAGCAGAATGTAATCACTCAGAACAGAAAAGACTGAGATATTAGCATGTATTTGGAACAGTAGGATGAGTTGTATGCTCTATGATGTAAATTATATAAATACATGGAGTAGCTTCTGTGTGTCTGTTGTGTACTGTGTATTCGGTCCTAATAAGGATTTGAAGAGAATCCCTGTGGAATGTATTGTTTCTCCCACTCTTCTGACACCCCTGAGTGACAGAGTGTCACCCTTCATGCTCCCCTCATCTCTAGAGGATTCATTAAAGGTGCAGTGTGTTTCCTTTCTCCCCTGTCCCTCATGTTCCTTACGTGTGCAGACAAAAAACATGCACAGTTCCTCTTATTACTACCCCCTTCTTCAGAATCTACATTAGGTTAAAGATATATAGGCTTATAGGGTATGTGGCGAGTAGTACTAATATGCAATCCTGGCAAACTGTCTCATTTATGTCATTCACAAGCTATTTCCTGGCAGCTACACAATGAATATGGACAAGAAAGCTTCACACTTTCAGACATTCACTTGGCAAGTCATGACAGCATGAGTCGATGGCGTGCAGTTTTTAGACATCAGGGGTGTTGAGGTGGCACTTTCCCCTCAGTGCTCAGATTCCTATGGGGATTTAAAGGGACCATATCCTACATTTTTCTTTTCTTTTTTTTCTTGATATATATATATATACATTTGTGTGTTTATATATATATATATATATATATATATATATATATATATATATATATGTATATATATGTATATATACATACACTACTCACAAAAGTTAAGGATATTTGGCTTTCGGGTGAAATTTATGGAAACTGTAAGTTCATGCTTCAGTGATATTATATCATGAAAGTAGGCCATTTAAGTAGAAGCATGCAATGGTGATTTCCTCATCTCAAACAATTTATTGAAACAAAAGCCAAGAACAGTGGTGGGTATACCGCAACAACAAATGTCAGTGTCTCAATAACTTGTCATGTGCCCTTGAGCATCATTTACAGCTTGACAATGATGTCTCATGCTGTTCACAAGTCAACTTATTGTCTGCTGAGGGATGGCATCCCACTCTTTTTGAAGGTCAGCCCTCAGGTCATTGAGGTTCTGGGGTACAGAGTTACGCATCTCTACACGGCGACTCAGCTGATCCCATAGGTTTTCTATGGGATTCAGGTCTGGAGAAAGTGCAGGCCACTCCATTTGAGGTACCCCAGTCTCCAGCAGACATTCCCTAATGCTGCGACCTCAATGACCTGGAGCATTCTCAACCATGAAGATGAAATTAGGCCTGTGTTGTTCATGCAGAGGCACAATGACTGGATTAATGATGTTATTCAAGTAGTATGGGCTTGTCCCTGTACCATTCACAAAGTTTAGGGCAGGTCTGTATTGACTAGACATACCTGCCCGCACTGTAACACCACCACCACCTTGCTGTTAA
>NC_051218.1:17956693-17986693 GCF_015220715.1 Pygocentrus nattereri
ACCCTTCTCTATCTCACTTTTTCTCTCCTTTCCACTCTCTCTCTCTCTGTCTCTGTTTCTCTTCCGCTCTCTACTTCCCACTGTCTGTCTCTCACTGTCTGTTTTTCTTTTCCTGTATATATCTCACTTTCTCACATTATGTATCTCTCTCTTACTCACTCTCACAGTATCTCTCACTCTCTGCATCTCTATCTGTTTGTCTGTTCCTTTATATATATTTCTCACTCTGTCTCACTCCCTCTCATAGTACCTGTCAGTCTCTGCATTACCTTTCTTTCTCTATCTCTCTCTCTCTCTCTCTCTCTCTCATCTCTCTGTCCTTTGAGCATGCCATCCAGCTCTCTCTTAGCTGCAGGCAGTCAGGGCTCCTGTAGCTGTGTTCATTAAAGTCCAGCTTTAGTTAATGAAACAAGCCCAGTCCGACTCTGGGGGGGCTTTTGTGCGCGTAGATCAATTGGGTCCTCCGTAAATCTGAAGTGAGCTGTCCTCTCTCATCTGTAGGGCCTGTGTAAACCCACCCCCCCCACTGAAGCAACTGTCCACTGGCCCACCGCGATGCAGGATAATAAATCATGGTGCGGGGCTTGACTTTGGTGCCAAAGTTGATTAATCTCGTAATTACAGACAGGGAAAGGGAGGGGTATTTTTAGAAGACTGGCCTTTCCTGGATGGAGGGTCCCTCCTTCCTGCCTCTCTGCTTTTAATTTCGCCTGTCTGTCCTTCTGTCCACGGCCACAGAGCTGCACTGATTATCACTTCCTCTGAGCTCTGTCTCCTGGGAATGCCCACTGTAATACTAGAGTGTGGAGTTAATTGAGGGCCTGGATCCCTTTACATGTGTTGCAACATACAAATGCCCACCCACACATTCTTGTGCTTACCATAGGTCCTGGAGGAATTATTGCTGTTAATCAATACATTTAATTTACGTTATGTAATAGTTTAAGTGTAATTAGATGATCAACTGCTTAATTGTATTTAAATCTGATTTACGTGTTACTTTATGTCTAGGTATGAACTTTTTACACAGCTATTTTCCATATCTAGACATGACAAACACAGAAGGTTCCACACAAGGTTTTTTGAGTGATGCTACAAAAGAACCAGGTTTGATTTCCTCAAAGAAGTGTCTTTTATGACTGTAAAGAATCTTACTTTAAAGGTTCTGTACATGTTCTGCAGTAATTTAAAGGTTCTTCATAGAGCCTTCGACTTTGATACTTCTAATTAATGTACTCAAATAAAATATTTCTGCGTGAAATATTGTGACTTTGTGTTGAGCTGCTACTGAGCAGTGGGGGTGAAAGGGGAGGGGTGAGAACCCCCTGCTATGAAAATAACTCTCCACCAAGACAAGTTAAAAAAAAAAATGTAATAGCATCTTTCTTCATATTAAACTGCCACAATATAAAGGATACATATAATAGTTTTAAATAAGGGAGTTTGAAATTCTATTCAAACATTATTAAAGTTTCAAACCATTCAATTTGAAATGTCCACACAGTCGATATATTGAAACAAATCTACAAAAAAAAGCCCATTTTCAATTCATTGTTTCTGTGATGTCAGGAGAACCAAATCATTTATGTATTTTCAGCTATTCGGTATCAGCAATTTAGCTCTGCCCAGTTACACAGAAGTTAGCGTTTCAGTTCTGAGTATTGAATATGGAGCAGCCAGTTAATACAGTGCTCATTTGTCTTGTATCAGTATTAAAGCAACAGTAGCAAAACCCATGTGCACTTTCAATTTACTACATGAAGCTCGACAGGCATCTGTTTAATTCTGAAGGATAAAGAGAGGTGGGAACATGGTCATGTAGTAATAAATTATGACAATTTGTGGCACCAATGTTCTAAGTAGACCTCAAAGGAGAAATAAAATACACAAAAACAGAATATAAATGTAATAAAAACACTATGAATGTTGACTTGCTGCTCACCTAAGAAGATTCAAATGTAGCTTTTTAAATCATTCACATTTCCTTTGAAACACATTGTGAATGTCATTAGAATAAAAAAACAAAAACGCATGGTTCAACTAAGGGACCTTAAGGTATAAAAATCCATGGAGTCAGTACGTCTATCTTTATTCTGTTTGTTTTAGTATCAAAGATGACCAGTATGGTGAGAATGTAAGGGATGGATTTCTTTTCCACAAAACATATAACCAATTTCAAAACTGCTGTTCTATATAGCAAACTGTGCCTGTGCGATATCAATTGACAGTTTAGATTCCACACTTTCAGAAATGTTGCTTGTTTCAATGAGTGAGAAATAATATGAATATATACGACAATATTTGTAATTGCTGCCACTTGGGAGGGTTACTCATAGAACATATTTTTAGTTTCCAGAGAAATAACGGATCAGGCAAGTGAATACTCATTTTTCATTCTTCATCTAATCCCCATTTTCTGTTTTACAGGTCTATAAGTGACTGTTTGCTATTAACACGCATCTCCGTTATGAAACTGTTCATGCTGCGCCTCATCTCCATCTCTCAGATGGAAGAACTAGAGCTCCACACACTCGCCCACACACGCAGTGCTCCTGCAGAGTTATTGTTGCAGAGAGAGCAAAACAACAGTGTTTTTAAGGTGCAGTTTTCTACATCCGGAGCAATTTACTGCATCAGGCTCAAAAGGCAGCGATTACCATCGCTAGCCAAACAGTATGGTGCTTCTTTCACACTGTGGTGTGTCACTGCCACAAAGAACGCAGTCTGTATCCCAACACGACTTTGATTGTTTCAAATAATGTTGTGAATACTCTGATACCATTCCATTTCCCACAAAAAAAGAAAACAAACTTTTTTACGCTAATCACAAAACACATGGGGCCATGTGGCAAATCGGAGTTAATTTATCAGACGTGATAGCAGCAGTAGTGAAACAGAAGTTTTGATTGTGCGAGAGCGGCGTGAGCAGCCTCCGAAGCTGATTACTCGGTGGAACGTTTGATGGGTACAATGTGCTCTAATTCAGTTTTGTAATAGAATCATCAGTACTAATTTTCAGCTTTGATTTGCAACAAAAGACTGTGATTCAGCATTAGCCAGCACTTCTCAGACACCTGATGTCTGCTCCTCAGACTCAGTAGTGCATCAAACTATTCTTTTGTACTCTGTAATTGTTTGGGGTATTTATGCATGTGTTACCATAACTTACTTACATAACTTACCATACTTTGTTATACACTAATCGTGTTTTCTTTAATTAATTAATTAATCAATTAAGTAATTAATTTTTTTTATGGCCAGTACCGTTTCTGATTTCTTTTCAATGGAAAATGGCTCATTATTTGGGCCAATTTTAGTAAGACAGTTTTTTCCTTTTTATGTAACAAGCAATAACGACAAAAAAAACAGAGTTTCTTTGCCTTTTTACCTGAAGCTCTGCTTGTTAAATGAAACGTTGAATGACACACGAAACACATGGGGCCAAATTTATAAAATACACTGCCAGATTTACTGTGATGTGAAGAGCAAACAGAGTTGCAGTAACTGCCACTACGTTTTACTGCTTATGTGATGTGAAGCATGGCTGATTGTTTATCTGATTTACATGTGTATGGTAATATATGCAATAAATAACACCACAAAACCAGAAAACATAACGCCTGAACCACACAGCAGGAATTTTCTCAGTAAACCTTCTAACTGCTGGAGAAGGAAGTGGACATTCTTGAAGCACTTTTCAATTTGACAGATTTAATTGTCACTTGCCATTTATTTAAATGGCAGTTACACTGAAAATGGCCTAACCTTAATCATCTAACCACAACCCTAACTCTTCCTGCATCAAATATGACGTTTTACGAATCCTTTCCTGTGTAAGGAAATCAAGTTTACCTTGGAATCCAAATAAGTGAAGAGTAATTACATTAGCTAAGATTTTAATCAAATGTTCAAACTGATTTGAAAGCAGTTTTATACTATAATGGATTTTAGCAAGGAATTTATCATTTAGACATGATAAAATTACATTTTTACAAGTAAAAATTACTTTCCTAGACTACGAACTGAATTAACCGAAATAAAAAAAAACTATAAATTATTAAAAACAAATATTTAATTTTAACTTTCACATGTGTACGTTGAATTCCTGAGATCCTACAGCTAAAATATAATTCTTTCAATTAAAAGCTGAATTTAAAGGCATTATAATGTGATTTATACATGGCATTTGTTTTTTAGTATCAACTTTCTACATTCTAACCTGATAAATGAAAATGAAAATTATTGATTAAAAATGAAAAACATCTTTACAAAACAATTTAATCTCATTTGCCAGCAATTCTTTCCCTAAGCTTGTAACTGTTTCTGAGAATTTTGGTTTGCTTTCTGTCTTTGTTTTTGTTTATTTTATGCAAAAATAGCTTCATCAAATTCAGAATCTGTCAAATTTCTTCACTTGTAAAATAGCGTGCAGTTGTTGCCAATAGCAATAACTACAACTTTTAAGAGTTAAACCCCAAGCAATAATTGTTGTATGGTGATCAGTTCGCCCCTCAAGACTTGGGGTTGGAGTATTTGGCATTTGGAACTAAATAAACTGAGTTTGCTGGCGGCGGTGCATGTTGTGAAAGGCTTGGTAATGTTATTAGAGAATTAATGCACCATGATATATTGTGCCAAAAAGTGGCTCTGACAGGCCTGTAGCTTAATGCTTGATGCAGTTGATGAAGTTAAGTAGAAGTTAAGGCCTTTTCTCTTTTATTGTACGCAAAGTTATTAGGCTTTAAGTGTATCATTTACTCAGTTGTGTGCTTTCCAATAGACATTTTCTTTTCTGTATGTCTTCCAAAGTCACTTTTTATCTGTTTAAACGCAACATGAAAGGCTATTTGTTCTGTGAAATTTCAAGAAACCATAGAGTAAAATATAAAAATGTTTTGTACGATGCTAAAATTGAATGTTGTATTTAGCACCCAGCAAAGTTTAAATGGAAATAAACAAGGTAGAAGTTTAATAATAAAACAGCTTAAAACCGCTAATCCAACCAATGTGAGAACTCTCTGGATGTGGTCTGATAAGCACACATTATGGACTTCCTTCAGTCCAAAAAGCAGAACTAAACACACAACAGTGCAAGCAGAAACAGGGAGATTAGTGAAACAGGTGGTGTTGTAGACCCCAGTCTGTCCATCTCTTCTTAAAAGCATACAGCATTTGCATGGTGATATCCTAAAGAGGGTAAGGTTCCTATTCACTTTAATGCTGGATAAGCATCCGATGTTGTCATGGTCCTCTACATATATCAGTATTAAAGGCATAGTTAAAGAAAAAGGTTTAGTTTTCAAGGATAAAGAGTGCTCCTCTTTATAAAAATGAACATATAAAAAATGATTTTTAAACATTTTTGCTATATGAAATGGACTTTAGGAGAAAAAATAAAATGCAAGAAACATTTAAAATATGAACTTTTTAAAAAATCTTTTCATTGTATGTCTTAATTCACTAATTATCTGAAGTGATCTGAAATGCAGGTTTCAGGGTAGATTTATTCTACACTTCACAACTGTTTGTTCTGTGAAATTCTGTGGCTTAGTTGCTAAGCAGGTAGCAGATTCCTGCAGACTGCTGAAGAGAGTTAGTGAGGTAGCAAGACTGGAGGAAACCCAATTCTCCCTCAGTCAGAATCAATGAGAAGAGCCCCACTGAGCGTACCAGACAACAGAGCAATAACAGCAGACAGGACAAATCTGAGCATGAATACTATTGCAATTTTGGACTCAATAAAGACGCAGAGGAGATAGTGTTGTAGTAAACCTGTGGGGCTGAAGATATTACACACACAGAACATTTTTAATGGGTTTGCTTAGGCTGCAATAATTCAGTGGAGGAGATTATTGATCATGGCTGCCATTTCCTCCTTGAGTCACCTCATAAAGAGACAGCGCACTGAAGAGAGTGTTGCCCTGGCATCAGCCCTGTCTCTTCCCTATCATTTTGCATGTCCATGTCATCGATCCACACATTGGCTACCACCCCAGAGGGCCTGCTCAGTCACTAAGGTTCTCTTAGAGTTCTCCCCCCCCCCCAAGGCCAGCTACACCTTTCTGTCTATGGAACAGTGTTGCTAGCTGACCCTTGTTTTGTATGAATTGATTCCTTCCTATACTTTCCGAATTTAATTCTGTTATTACACATTTAAGGATCAAGTGGCTTGAACATTATAGACTGTGTACTCTATAAAACTCACCAAGCACTTTATTAGGAACACTATACTAATACTGTGTAAGGCTTACTTCTGCTCTCTCAGAACAGACTCAGTTCTTTGTGGCATGGATTCCAAAAGATGTTAGAAACATTCCTTTGAAATTCTGGTCCATGTTCACATGATTGCATAATGTAATTCCTGCATATTTTTGCAGGTGCATTTTCATGCTGCAAATCTCCCATTCTTCCATATCCCAAAGGTGTTCTATTGGATTCAGATCCAGTGACTGAGAAGGCCACTGAAGAATACTGAAAGCATGGTCTTGTTCATAAAACCAGTTTAATGTGACTTTTGTTTTGTGACATGGTGCATTATCATACTTGTAGTAGTCATTATAAGATAGGTAAATTGTGGTCAGCGACAATACTCAAATGGGCTGTGGCATTGAAACGATGATTGATATGAATGGGCCCAAAGTGTGCCAAGAAAACTTCTCCACACCATTATACCACCTCCACCAACCAGGACAATTGACACAAGGCAGGTTGAGTTCATGGACTCATGCTGTTGGTGCCAAGTTCTGACCCTACTCACTGTCTCAGTAAAAATTGAGATTCATCGGACCAAGTTACATTTTTCCAGTCTTCAGCTGTCTAGTTTTTGGGAGCCTGTGCTCACTGCAACCTCAGTTTTCTATTCTTGGCTGACAGAAGTGAAAACCCATGTGTTTTGCTGTTGTAGCCCATCCGCCACGAGGTTCAAGATATCGTGCATTCTGAGATTTGTAGCCTTTCTGTCAGCTTTAACCTGTCTGGCCGTTATTCGTTGATCGCTCTCAATAAGGTGTTTTTTGTCTGCAGAACTCTCCGCTGGCTGGATATTTTTTCTTTATTGCACCCTTCTGGATAAATTCTAGAGACTACAATGTGTGGAAGCCCCTAGAAATAATATGGAAAATAGATTGGCTGATTAGATAATGGAATGAGGGTTTGAAGACTTCTGTAATCATTGTGCAGCTGCGCATGAGCCTAAGTTCTTCTTGCAGAATGCAGAGTGTTGACCAGATGAATATAAAGCCCCTTTACTTTGGGCTGTGGAGCAGTTGAACTGCTTTCTCTGGAGCAATGTAGCTCCATCCATTACCTTTGGGATGAGTTGGAGTGATCCAGGATTAATCAATCAACATCAATTTCTGACTTCACTATTGCTCTTGTGGCTGAATGCAGTCTGATCATCACAGCAGTGATTTAACATATAATAGAAGGCCATCCTTGAAGCAGAGATGGAAGCAAAGAAGAATAAACTCTAATTTCAGAAGAAATGCTGGACGAATAGGTGCCTACAATAGTATACAGTATAGCCAACTGTTAAATTGTTATAGGTTATAAGGTAGTAATTTAACTAGTCTGGTTTTAAGGATAGCAGCAAAAGTGAAAGGGAAGGTTTACAAGACAGTAGTGCGTCCTGCTATGATGTACGGTTTGGAGACTGTGGCTCTGTCTAAAAGACAGGAGGCTGAGCTGGAGGTGGCGGAGATGAAGATGCTGAGATTTTCATTGGGAGTGACAAGGATGGACAAGATTAGAAATGAGTAGATCAGAGGGACAGTGAAGGTAGAGCAGTTTGGAGATAAAGCCAGAGAGGCCAGGTTGAGATGGTTTGGACATGTGTTGAGGAGGAATAGTGGATATATTGGGCAAAGAATGTTGGAGATGGAGCTGCCGGGCAGAAGGAGAAGAGGTAGACCTCAGAGAAGGTTTATGGATGTAGTGAAGGTGGACATGGAGATGGTTGGTGTAAAAGTAGAGGAGGCAGTGGATAGGGCAAGATGGAGGCAGATGATCTGCTGTGGTGACCCCTAAAGGGAGCAGCCGAAAGAAGAAGAAGAGGTTTTAAAGTTGCTCAACTGTACAGTTATTCTGCAAATGACTTTGACGGACACACAGAAGCCACTGGAGCAATCAAAGGGTGACTACAGTTTACCCTCCACTACCAGAAATGTTTTCACAAATGGCCACCACCATGGTTTGATTTGATCCTGTCAGTTCTGGAGGTCTGTGCGGTGTGCTGATTGCATTGTCTGCCAGCAAAGTAAGGTGCAGCATCTCCAGAGATGAAATGTTGGGTTCTTCTGAAAAAAAAGGCAATTTTCCTTTCAGCAAATACATGAACAGCTTCAAATAGAGGTTATCTGCAATGATGGACAGGGTGTCTTTTGTTGCTCTAGCGTTATTCTTCTGGTTCTGCTCCATTGTCCTCCTGGATGAAATCCTGTACATGGTTATAGTAATATTGTAATAGTCCTTGGTCTTGTTTATCAAAAGAGCTTCAAGATAAGGCATATCTCCTACTCATATTTGTCTCTATAGTCTAAAACTATTTGTTGTGTTCCTTAGGATGAAGGCACTTTGTGCATCAAAGTATATTTTAAAGACCTTTTAGCCATTAGAGATAGAATCTTGGATATGAGAGGTTGCAAATATATTTTTTCATGTTTGATACAAAAACAATACAAAACAATAAAAAAAGATCACTCAAGATTAGAAGACCATGTTGCAGCAGGACTATAAACCTGATTCCAAAAAAAAGTTGGGACAGTAGGCAAAATGCAGATAGAATCAGTGATTTTCTAAATCTACTTTGACCTGTGCTGACAGAAATCTTACAAAGATATGAAATGTCTTACCTTATGAACTTCATTAGTTCTTATAAATATGCTGTCATATTCTATGTTGGACCAAGAGTAATTTAAAATGAAGAGACACTGTGAAATGTTAAAAAAAACATCATAAACAGGTGATGCAATCATGCTTGGATATAAACCGAGCAGGCTCGCCACTTTGTAGATGTTTCACCCTCTACATAACCTGAAAAGAATCAATGAATCTGGATAAATCCACAAATGAAACCCACCAATGAATACCCATGGCCTTTGATCCTTTAGATGGCTTGGCATTAAAAACCTGCAAGTTTCTGTCATGGGTATGATCACCTGGGCTTTGGAGCACTTTGACAAACCGCTGTCAATAAACACCATCTGTTGCTGTGTTCACAAGTACAAGCCAAGGCTGTACTATGTACAGTTGAAGCCATAAGTCAATAAGGCTGCAGACTTCTCTGGGCTCAAGCTCATCTGAAATGGACTGATGTGTGTATTGAAATTATATATTGTGGTCTGGTGAGTACACCTTCCAGATTGTTGATAGAAATAATGGATATTGTGTTATCTGGGCCAAAAAAGCAGACCATCCAGATTGTTACTATACAGCACCCTCCACAATTATTGGCACCCCTTGTTAAGATGTGTTCTAGGGCTTCTAATTATTTATTTATTTGTTTGTTTATTTTTTTTAATAATATAGGACAACAATGCAACAAAAATAGGACAAAAATCCAACCTTTAGTTCAAGCGCATTTATTCAGTGGGAAAAAAATCCCACATTAAGAAATAATTCTTTTACATGAAACCATCTGTGCCACAATTATTGGCATCCCTGATGTTAATACTTTGTACAACCCCCTTTTGCCAACGAGACAGTGCTTAATCTTCTCCTATAACATTTCACAAGAAGGGAGAATACAGAGAGAGGGATCTCTCTAAATCGTCCAGAGACCTGGGTCCTCTCCTATGCACTCTCCTCTTCAGCTCACCTCGCAGTTTTTCAATTGGGTTGAGGTCTGGGGACTGAGATGGCCATGGGAGGAGTTTGATTTTGTGTCTGGAGAACCATTTTTGTGTAGATTTGGCCACATGTTTAGGGTCATTATCTTGCTGAAAGACTCAGTGATGACCCATCTTCAGCTTTCGGTCAGAGGCCACCAGACTTTGATTTAAAATGTCCTGGTATTTCAAAGAGTTCATGATGTCATACACCCTAACAAGGTTCCCGGGGCCTTTGGAAGAGAAACAGGCCCACAGCATCACCAATCCTCCCCCATACTTCACATTGGGCATGAGGTGCTTTTCTGCATACTCATCTTTTGTGTTACGCCAGACCCACTTAGAGTGTTTGTTGCCAAAAAGCTCTATCTTGGTCTTATCTGACCAAAGCACACAGTCCCAGTTGAAGTCCCTGTACCGCTTAGCGAGCTTAGCGACATTTATGTTTATGGTTGTAAGTGAGAAAAGGCTTTTTCCGTGCATGCCTCCCAAACAGCTTGTTGGCATATAGATAGCACCTGATGGTTGTTATGGAGACTTTGTGACCCCAAGATGCTACTCTTTGATGCAATTCTCTAACAGTGAGCTCTGGAGAACCTTTTACTTCTCTTACCATCCTCCTCACCGTGTGTGGTGGCAAGATAAACTTGCATCCTCGTCCAGGCTTCCTCTGACTATAGATATGGGCAGGTGTAGGCGAGTGGCTATTTTCTTGTAGCCATTGCCTGACTTATGAAGGTCGACACACATCTGCCTTACTTGAATGGTGTGTTCTCTTGTCTTGTCCATGTTGAAGAGTGGATAAGACAAATAGGCCTCTGTGTCACATCATATTTATAAGTATCATATATAAGTTATGAATTACTAATTGAGGTGCCAATAATTGTGGAACAGGTGATTTTATGAAAAATAATGATTTCTTAGTCAGGGATTTTTGTTTTATTATTCACTCGAGTTAAATGTTACATTTTTCTACAATTTTCAGTGTGAGATTATGCTTCTGAAATAAAAATTGAATTTATTTTAAGGCTTTTAGCACATCTTAGCGAGGGTTGCCAATAATTGTGGAGGGCACTGTATTTAGAAGAAAGCAATAAAGTTAATAAAGTAAAATTTTGTATGATTTTAGTAAAATATTTAGTAAAATTTTGAGTGTAGAAACAAGGAGGTGGTGCCTGACTGGTACAATTACAGACCATACTTTGTTAGCCCCCTTTTACCCTGTTCAGTGGTCAGGACCCTCACAGAGCAGATACTATTTGGGTGGTGGATCATTCTCAGCACTGCAGTAACACTGTTGTCGTGGTGGTGTGTTAGTGTGTGTTGCGCTCGTCTGAGTAGATCAGACACAGTTTTTAAACTGGAGTTTTTAAACCCCTCAGTGTCACTACTGGACTGAGAAAATATCCAATAGTGTCCTGTGGGCAGCATCGTGTTGATGAAGGACTTGAGGATGACCAACACAAACTGTGCAGCAGCATATGATCTATCATCTCTGACTTTATCTACAAGATGGACTGACAAGGTGGAGTGGACAGTGAGTGGACACAGTGTTTAAAAACTCCAGCAGCACTGCTGTGTCTGATCTATGCTGTAATTTGTCATAAAATATTCCCTCAAATGAGGATCCTAACACCAAATTATTCTTGGGGTGCACATTGTTACACTTCCTTTTCTTTATTAGAGTATTCTAAATGAGAATAGTGCACAGAAGTTAAAACTTTACAGAAGGTATTTGCTGTTGTCTGGTACGGGATGGTGGATGCACAGAGACAGTGTTATGTTGACATACTTGTTCTCACTCTATGAGTCCATAAGGAATTATTTCTCATTCTCCAGTGTCCTCTCCGCAGGAGAGCTGAACTGCACATCTGCATCCAACCAGTAGAACCCCTTCCTTCTAATAAATGTGCAAATTGCATTGGTTGGTAAACCAGTGAGTCTATGCAAGGTCACATCGTGATCATGCTGAGAGAGAGAGAGACAGAATGTGCAAGAGAGAGAAACTTTTCCTTTGGGACAAAAACCAGCATGGGCTCCTGTCCCCCTGCTGTGTGAGCAGACACAAGCACCTCTAAGTGTAAATGCCTGCTTGCTTAAGGGGTATTTAGAAATTCCTGACTCCAGTGTGTGCATTTCGGCTTTCTAAGTCTTTTTCGTTTCTCCTTTATAATTATCCAGAGCTTGCAAAACTGACCTTGAGGGGACTGAGCTGCATTTTCCATGTCCGCTTATTGAGGCATGTTTCATCAACTTTCTATTAGATGGGCAAGATAACAAGCCATCAATACCATGACAATATGAACTCCTCCACTGCAGAATAAGCCCACGGTGACAGCAATAGCAGGCTAACAGGACCACAGCTGAACATTTTTGGTCCCACAGCATCTCCCCACCCATTATTGACTGCAATTATTACTACACAAGCAATACGGATCTCTGGAAACCTCAAGGGTGGGGGGAGCAGGGCGTGGGGGGGTTGATTTGCATTTTGCCTCCTTTACAGGCTCTCCTTGGGAGCAGTAACAGTAGTAAAATATTACCCAACATTTATCCAAAACATGCTGACTCCAACAGCACCCAGCTAATTGAGAATTTACAGGGCAATAATGACTTATCATACTCTGCTTACAGCAGCGCTGATGCAGCCGGCCTCATTTAGCGAGCGCTAGTTTGGCCCTTAATGAAGTCCGTAAATGTCAGAGACAGGCGGGGAGAGGGTGCATCAGGATTTAGTCATGTTAGCTTCTGCTACATTGCACTTTTTATAGTGTAGTTGCATGGCCCTGTGATGGCTGCAGTGTTGCGGTGTGAGAGTGTAGAGTGTCAGTTTTATGTGGTGTTGTAATTCTGCTCCGAGTGGGTCATGGGGTAAACTGGTTTTACTGCTTTAGGTGGTAGTGATGCATATTGCTTGCGATTTCTGTTATAGATGCATTAGTATGAAATTATATTCATAACCATACTGCAGTTCTCCGCATAGAAAATCATGTCCTGTTGCCGGTGGGTTGTGCACCATTAGTGAGATTAGTCATGTGCTATTTGCTTGGGATGGGGGGCGTAGGGAGATGTTGGAAGGTGCAACAATTTGCTTAGGATATGGGTGCACTAATAACAAATTTGTATAATTGATTCCTGTGCTATTTTATAGCCAACTCAATTTAGTAGCCACAATTTGGATTTTTATTTATTTATTTTTGTATTATATGTACATTATATCATACTATATTGAAGTGTTGAACATAGAAACCTTTACTTTTTACGTCTATCCAGTTACCACTGTATGGTAACACTGTTTTTCATGATACACTCTGTGGGATTTGCACTGTTAAGTTACCGCCAAGCTAGTGGTGGTGTACAGTAATTTCTCCACACGAGTTACATCAGCTTGGTTTAAACACACTCGTTTGAACCTTTTCAGTGTATATTTCAACCAAAGAAAATGTACTTTAAACATTATTGGAGGAGCCTGTTAACCTGCTGTGTGCTGAGCTGATTAGCCCAGCCCTAAATCAAAAAAGCTGTACAAAAGCTGTACTCTTATATAAGTTATATAGGTTGCTGAAACTGATCCTGGCTAATTCCAATTTCCCATACCTTGTTTGGATTTATTACCAACAGGAAATTTACCCCACTAGAAAGCATTTTTGCTGACCCTTATAACACTCAACAAGCCATTTTTAGCAACTGTATATTCTTTGGTATTTTTCATTGTTCTTTATACACACATAGATGATTTGTAAAATAAGGCAGTCCAATATATTTATTCACAATTCCTCTAACCATCTTGTGATTTCTTGCACGTTCAGAGCAAAACAGACCTATTTTGTTTTTTTAATCCATTGCAAAACCACCTGAGGATTGTCAAGCAGGGTTTGAAAGCCAGCAGTATATATATAATGCGATGGGTGTGTAATAATGCTGTAAGTGTGATTTATGTCCTCTCTTATTCTCCCATATGGGTTTTCTCTGTTCCCTGTATTCCATAGGTTTTGAGGGCTGCGTAATTGTCCTGTGTGGTGTGTTTTCTCTCCCTCTGTGGCATAAGCTGTGTGATGGTGGCTCCTGCTCCGTGTCAGTGTGCAGTGGGCCAGGCTGACACAGATGGATGGCTGTGGTGACGCTCTAATTGTTTGTTGTGAGGGGATGTGGGAGCCGTCTGCCAGGGTTGTCTCACCCCCTTTAGCTGAGCTCCTGTTCCAGGACTCTCCTTGGGAGGCCTTTGCTCCAAAGAAGCTTACTCATATCCACCAGTGCTGTTCTCTTGTCTCTCATCTCATCCAAAATATACTTTTTACATTCATCACATGTTGTCCTAAAAGAACTGTGGGATTAGGCCATCCTTGCCCATATAATTGTATTTTAAAGCATATAAGATGCAAAAACCTATTATGGATGAGTACACCGACTGCATGACATTTGAGAAAGTCAGTTAGCTTGGCTAACATGCTAAAGGAGAGGATATTCCATTTGAATAGTCCACTCCTCACTGTCCCCTCCCTACCTTGTGTGGCACACATCCAAGTTGTGAGTAGAATTGGGCGAGGGCACGTTTAAAAGAACTGTATCAGGACCCATTACTAAGAAACAATATTGAATGTGGCATGGTCATGTCTGAACAAAACCTCATTCATTTAATAAGGTTATTATTGGTTCCAATGTTGAATCACAGTAAACTCATTAGTTCTCAAACTTCAATGAAGACAAGGACAAATTAGGTACAGATTGAACTGTTGTCTGTATATTTTAGATGTGTCTGGGGAAAAATCTCAGGAAAGCAAATGTCAGAAATTTCCATTTTTATGCCCTACATATTTTGTACTTCTGGATAAAAAGAATGGGATATATTTACTTACTGCGCATAAAGGCTAGGCTACTCACTCATAAGAGGAGTAATTGTGTATATATGTTCCTTGGTTTTCATGGTGTCATGTCCGATTCCAAATTCGAGTAGTTAGTGAATTGTAGTGTAGAATGGACTGCCTCACCCAAGCTGACAGAGGCATAGATTTGCAGCAATTAAGAGCGTGTGGTCCAGGGTTTGCCGAAATGCCACACTCCACGTCTGGAGCACCATGGGCACTGCGGTCCATTAAGAATACTGCTTCAGCAAGGGCCCCGCTTCTCAGCGCCTGGATAACAAGATGTTAGTTTGAGTAGCACTCTCATTGGAGCAAAAGGAGACGGCTAATGGGGAGAAGCAACAGGGCTTCGGCACTCGTATTATGCCCATGTGGCAGGAGGTGAGAGCAAGCTCCTCATCAAGCCTCAAATTAGAACCAGAGAGCAACTTCTGAGAGTGACACAGGCTGGAATCACTCTAATCATTTAAGCGAGGAGAGGCGAGCACATAAGCAACAGGACCCAGGATGCAATTTTGCATTGGGTATGAGAGAGATAGGAGAAAGCAATGCAGACAAGTGGTAAATCCACCTCTGAGCAAGTCCTGCAGGGTAACTGGATGTTATTCGCATGTGTCTGTGCCAGAAACATGTGTGTGCTTTGTGAGTGTTCTTTTGTTCTTTATTGCTTTATGTGTCATCTCTTAGATTCATCATTTTCTGTTCTCCATTGTCTTTCCTTTTTTTTTTTATGTCACGTCTAAAGCATACCTTGACGACGATGAGGATGATGATCCTTTTGGGGATATTCCATTCAGTAAGTTACTCATGAAACCTTGCTCCTAGGCGGGATATTGCAAAATACAGGGCAATGATATTATGTGTTCTATAACATACAAGCAATTTACAAGATTTTGTACTATCTAGGCCTTTCAAAGATACATTTGTTTGTAGTTTGTGACTCTAACTGTTTATTTTTGTGTATTTCCGTGTGGTGGTATGTGTGTGTGTGTCTGTTAGTATATTGTGGTTGCTGTGCCTGTCATGTGGCTATGTATTTTTAAAGTACGAGTCAGTTCATCAGTCACCTCTATTAACCCAAGCCAGCTGCTCCTGCCCACACTAGCCAAGCTAACAACCCACAGGACAGAGACTTCCCTTGGAAAATGAACCTCCACTGTCCTACTGAGTCCTGTTGTGTGCTGTCCTTGGCAGTCTAAATGTTTTGTTTTTTTTTGTTTTTTTGCGCTTACCAGTTTCCTTTGTCCTCTTGTTTTGCTTTCTGTGGACGTTCTTCTTAAGGAATCCGAGCACTCTTCCCCGGCCTCCGAAAAGGTACACACGTCTGAAAAAATGTGTAAAATGTGTTAGCTGGTGCAATTAGTGTATGATTAGACTTTATTGCCTTTGTCAGGGATCAGTAGTGGCACATTCATTTGCATGTTAGAGCTGCAGTCGCGCCATTCTCCAACTCATGCACTCCAGTTCTACTGTTAATTTGTTTTCAGTCATTTGAAGACAATTTCCCCACAGGTTTTGCCTTTTCTCCTCCCACTGCCTTCAAATCCAAACCTTATTTGCGTTGTCTTGATGCATAGATTCATGGGTAATGCTTTCTTATTGCATTTTGAAGTTTTCATTTGTTCCTAATTACTAATTACAGAGAGTGGACTGAATTCAGACAGCCTCATGCCCAGTCTAGGTGAGATGCTTCCAAACAACAGTGCTTTAGTTATATTAACAACTGACTTGGAGTATTTTTTAGAGCTTGCATCATTGGAAATGAGCCAGCTTATCTCGTCTTTGCTATTTAAATGATACTCAAGCTGTTGTGCAAAGTTGACATCTTGATATATGAATGCAACATGCAGACGGTGTGAATGATAGAACATCTGAAAGGGCCTTCAAGACAGCACTGTGCACAGTCTGTTGAGGATGAGGTGAGATTTCATTCTATACAAATTTTCACTATTTCACAGTAATGCATTGCAGCAGGCCAAGGTGACCTTGTGCATACAATGCATTCTACTTACCATGTAGACTAAATAAAAGGCAACTTGGAAATAATATCTATTAAAAACATTGTTATTTAATATATACTGTGAGTGCTTGGTGGTTTGTAGTGTTGTCTCTAAAAAGTAATAAGGTAAATCAAGCGCAAACAACACATATAAATATGTAGACTTGGATGGTTAATCGTGACTTAGAAGAATGGAACCCTTTGCAATACTCTTCTTTCACTGTCTCCCTCGCTCTGTCTCTCTCTTGCTTTCGCTCTCTGATCATGTCTTCAGGAAAGCCCACCCATTATGAACTTCATTAATCACAATTCTTTAAACAACTCCATAGTCAATTAGCCTCAGTGTTTTGGCAAAGCCGGTGTTTTCAGTCCATTTATCATGGGCATTGTACGATTATTAGTACAATTACTTCCTCTGCAGAGCGCATTGTGCTTCTGCCTTCCGTCAGGGATATGAAAGGCCCATGTCCTTTTTCTTCTCAATTATGAATAGATCTGCAGCGACAGCCTAATTTGTGTATTGCATTTTGATTGCAAGGGAGCAATCAATAAAGATGAACATTTTGTTTCTGGGCTCCATAATGCATCTCCAACTTCCAACTCCAGCGGTGTAAACACCAGCATTTCCACACTGGACAGAGCAGGTATGGAAATCTAGGCAGGCCAACTGTGGTTAACTGAAATCAGGCCCTCAAGGTTGGGTGTCCCATGTTATCCTAACCCCTAAAGGATCTCTCGGCACTCACACAACTAATTAATTACAGTGTCAAAGCCATCTGGCTATCAGTGTACCCAGGTAGCCTAACAGCTTGAGACAGCTCTCAACTGCCATTACATCGTTAGGGGTTAGATTTGTGTAATGTTATACCTAGCAGACTCAAACCTAGGCTGATATTGTGAAGCATTCATCTGTAATTGCTACACTTGTAATGGAGACTAAGTGGGTTTTCATTGTTGTCGATTACAGTATTTCCCGGATTGTCCTCCAGTGCTGTGTTCTCTTTATCCTCCATCAGCTTGTTTTAATTCCTCCTGTCCCTATAATGACCTGGCTTTGTTTGTCACAGCCAGAGGCTCCAACTCTGTTAATTAACAGAGGTACGGAAGGATAATGATCACAGGTGTCCAGTCTGGTTATTCCGAGTGAGCTAGTGGAGCTATAAGCACAGTGAACAAGCCCTCCCTCACAGATTACACAAGCAGATCTTGTGTAAAATTGGCCCGTGGTGCCATGCAAAAGTTGGAACATATTGCTGATAGACTGTTACCTCCCCTGAATGGTTGCCTCCCACTTTGGCACACGAAATATTGAGCTTTTTACAGTGCAGCTATATCCTAGCACAGTCTTTTTCATTGTATTCTAACAAGACAATTGGAATTGTAACATTCTCTTCAGCATGTCTGCAAAAAGCCTCAGGCCTCACACTGAGTTTAACTCTAACAGCGAGAAACTTTGCTGTGACTGGGAGCTGCTTTAGCTTGTCAGATCAGGCAGGAGAAGATCAGCAGACACTGGAGAGGGGCCCGCAAGACACCAGCTAACTGTAAAGCCATAAAGATTCCGCTTGGACTGAGATTACGATTTCAGCCTCGTCTGCCAGCTTGGTGGATCATCTGCCCCCTGCAGGGCACGGTAGGATGCCCACCTTGGTGTGCTCGGCGCCAGTCTCGCCCTGCTCTTCTTGGGCCGCCCTGCTGAGCCAGGCAGGTGGGCCTAACCGTATCAGTGGGATTCAACAGCTTATTGACAGGCTGCCAGATGTTTCCATTAGCAGGGTTAGCTGTACTTCTCATCTGCCAGAACGTCTCTTAACACCATTCATCCACACTGCTTTATCAGCCACACAACATCGTATCTCTCTTGAACCTCAGTCATGTAGGTTTTCTCCCCCACCTTCCTCGCCTTTCCCTTTCCAACTGAGGCCAAATGGCAAAGGCAAGATCTTACACTTTACAAATAAAAAGTTTCTGCCTGCCACATCTGTAGCATGTGTTTAATATAAGGGGAAAGACTATGAAATTATTGTCTGCATGCTATAAATGCAGCAGGTAGAGATTATCTTAGAAAACAGCAGTGTATTCCTTTTAAAGAACCATCTACTAAAAAGATCACTGGAGAACCAGATGTGGGGGATTGGCATCACTGGCATCAGTTGGTGTTGCTCCAACAAACTCTGTTGGACACCTTTATTTTTAAAAATGAAAACCTTTGAAGTAATAACAATACTAAACTTATACCACTACTCTTTCACGTATGCCACTTACACTATTTTTATTTACACTTTATTTATTTAATTTCAGACAATATGTCCATTAAGTACAAGTTATTTATTTTTCAGCTCCAGGAAAAACACAGAAAACATACATTTAGCACAAAATTACAGCAAAGCCTCGACAAATAAATACATATTATTTTGTTCGGTATTTAGTGTGTTAACCTTTTGCCTTTATTACACCTTCCTTTCTTTTCAGGAGACTTGCTTTCAGTTTTGTGACAAATCCGCAGGGATGTTGTTCCTTACTTCCAAAGTTCAGTCATAGAATTTAGTTGCATCCCCTCCCACCACCTTTCCCACCTGAAATGCAGTAAAAAGTTAATCACTAAATGGCAGAAGTTGATTACATTTTCTGTTTCTCTTGACACGAAGTAATCCAAAACACGTTCAGTGATGTTGAGGTCTTGTCTCTGGGGTAGACAGTACATTTTTCTGAAAGCTCCAGCTTGGTTGTTTGATTTGCAGATTTTCTCGATAATGACTTCTTGACAGCTACACATCCCTTCAGATATATACCGTTGTCTTCTCACAGTGGAAGGAAGGACAGAAACTCTTGTGAATTTTTTCAGTTCTAAAGCAAGAGTGGTTGTTGATTTTCTCCACTCTTTCAAAGATGTAAGCTTTAAGCACTGTTTATGTGACGATGACCGTTTTGGTGGTATTACAGTTCTTGTAGGAATGTTAAAAGTCCCTTTTTCTACACATCTTCAATATACATTTTCTTTGCATTTTAAACACATCAAAGTCCACTTTAGGAAACTCCTGGTTTTTTTTCATTGCCATTTTATTGACTTTGACCCTTCTTTTTGACAGTACATTATCTAACATCTCATCACCTCCTAAGTATCTTGTGACTTAAACGCCATTTTGAGTCTCTGACTTTTGGACAGTACTGTACCTTACACCCTGCTTAGTGCTGAGGGATTGTGTCCTGCTCTGATCCTCTTTAAAACCAGCATACTGATTTCTGCTTGGCTCCGGTATCCCATCAGTGTTCAGCTTAGTACCTTGACACACCCCTCTTTGCCCCTCCCTCTCTCGTCACTCTCGCCCTACTCTCTCTCCCCCAGCCCAAGCTCCTTAGGCCCCCTGCTGGGCACATTGTGTCACTGCAATTTGAGAGTGCGAGCTGCTGTGCCTCCTGCCAACAGTCTAATCTAGATTGATCCGTGCGGCATGCTGTCTCATCGATCAAGCCTCTCCTGAGCCGCTCTAACGAAGGGCCTGCAGCCTGTGTCTGTGGTGCTTCCTGTCATTAGACATGTGCGTATGCATGTGTGCATGCGTAAACTTGTCTTTATGCGTGTAACCTCATGCATACTCTGCCTAGCTGCAACTTAAATACATGCTCTGTGTTCATCACAGAAAAACTCATTCTAACAGCTCTAGTTCCAGTTACATTCTGCATTCTGAACCCTGTCCCCCCCTTCTTACTCCTCTCTCACTGGAGGCATTGCCCCATGGGGATTAAACCAAAGTTAATCTAAACCTGCCATGCCCTGTCAATAAGCTTATCATTACCTAATTGGATTTAGTGATCTTTGTGGCTTATAAGCAGTTAAAAAAAGGCTTGTTTCTTTGCAATTGTGAATGAGGTTATTTGTTTAGATAGCACTGTGGGGGGTCCATAAGAGAGAAGAGAGTGCAAGTGTGTGTGTGTGTGTGTGTGTGTGTGAGTGTGTGTGTGTGTGTGTTTTAGTGCGCTTATTTGAAGGCATTATGTATTCATAAGCAACTGGACAGCCAGAATGTATGGTACAATAGCTGCACTGAAATTGAATTTTTTAAAAAGCTGACACCCATCATGGGATAAAACTTTGTGAAGGTCAGTGCTGACAGATCAAACAAAAGTGTGTTGGCTCTCTCTCTGGTCAATACACCACTTTTCGATATTCCTCTGTCTTGTATTTCCATCAGCAGCGCTCTTGTTTCTCGACATTTCATTTTCAAGAGAAGTGAGACTGCACCGCGAATCCTTGAATCCATTTTAATTCTCACCTTCTAACTGAATCTAGTTTCTAACCCCTGGGGATAGGAGGGATTTGGAATTGAAACAACGGTAGAATCCAATGTACTTCATTTGCACATTCAAACTTGGCGGACAAATCACCATCAATGTATGGATAACAGATAGAATACACAACTGAGGAGGAACACATTGTTCAGCAGAAAAGCTGCAGCTCAAATGCCAATATTCCAATTCAAATGGGATTTGTCTTAATCAATAACCTTTCTAATAGGCATGTGTTGTGTTGCAAAAAGTCAACCAGTGACACAAAATAATTAAATGAATCCATATTAGCTCTAGAGATTTTGGGCTTCTGAAGATGCTAAACGTTTAAAGACTTGACAAGCTAATTAACGGCTTATTACATGCCTCTGCGCCTTTTCTTTCCAATTCCAGTTTTGTTTTTTAAGCCAGAAAGGGTATTTTAGAGCGATAGCTTAGAACCAGTCTTAAGGTATTCTTACTAAAGGCTGATATGGCTGCAGGTTTTCATTCCAACTAAGCAGAAACACACCCCATATAACTAACCACTCATTTGAAGACTGAGCCTAACTAAGTGGAATTAGGTGTGCTTGATGAGAATACAGCTACACTGACCCTTTTTGGATAAGACTGGTGACTTCTGTCATACAAAAACCAACTCTGATTGACAAAGGAAACTTTCAACAGATTATTTTTTTAAAATAAACATATTTGTAAGGTAGATTTATAAGTGTGAAGAGTCTTTTCAAAGATCCACAAAAAGTTCTCTCATTTAGGAACCCTAGCTGGATTGAGATCCTCAGTGACATCTAGATTCAATACTTGCTCATGAAATGGAGGAAGGTACACTGATTGTGCACCATGCATAGCAGTAGAAGGCAGTAAATCCTGCAGTGTGGTTTCTCTGTAGTGTTGCATTTGCTAGAAGAAAATGACTGGCTTATATTTGAAAGATGTTATTCCTTCTCTAATGGGAGAGATCTTTCCATGACCATTTGTTTCTCCAGGTGATAGTGTGGCATATTTTCTTCTTTCTACGACATGTTTTCATTGAAGCATTCTGTCACATGCCTAACCTCAAGTCAGTATCTTTAGTTAGGGAAAATAATTGTACTGTGCCAGTTGTAATTATAATTGAATGTAATGTACCTTTAAAACATCTTTAAAGCATGTAATTTAAGATGATTGCTGTACTTCTGAGGGTATATTTACAATTTAATTGAAAAGTTCTTAATGAATAAAATTTCTGACTACGTGTTAGGAATGAGGAATCTCCTTGTGTTTTAGCTTAGCCCGGCTGTCTGGGTCTAAACAACAACGTTTTGATGTTTAGAGCTTTACTCTCCACAATCTACTCTGTCTCCACCTGCAGAATACGATAGCATAGCCTGCAGCACAACAGAAAAGACCCTCCGTTGAAGGTTTCATGTGCATTGTGCCTGGAAGGAGAGCCCTTACATCCTTCTCCCTACGGCACTTTTTTTCCTTTACTGTCACGGCCGTATTGCAGGCCAGGGACTTTCTGCTGGCCGCCGATGGCTGCCTCAGAGCCTGTTAAAGCAGCCACAATTCAATCAATCCCAATCCCTGGTCAACTGTACACTCTAGCTACCCGGGCTTAGAAATCCAGAAGGCACAATTTTTTGCCTTTGGCTTCTTTCTGTTTTTGAGCAATCGATAGGTCACTAAATTCAACCCAGTCCTAAATAAATGGAATTGGCTGCTCACCTATGCAGTGGCCCAGCTCAAATGCTGACTCTGCTGAGCTCTCTCTTGGCAGAGGGGCTGCAGTTTGTTATAAGCATGCTCACTTCTCTTTATGTTATCTGCTTCAGGCTGCCGGACCAGTTGAGTAGCGTGCTATTGCTAGTTCAGGTCTGATAGCCAGGCTTGAATATGAGGAGTGCTTGCTGCGCCCTTCAACTTTTTTTTTGCCCATGTTTTCTTTTAAGTAAATTCTAACCTCAGGCAAGTTATTATGCCAGTTCTTTACTACTTTCAAGGTTTTTCTTGACCCTTTTAAGCATATTTTGCTCATGGTTTAGAATAGAATAGAAGGCTTTGTGTTCAGTGGCATGCCCTGGCAAAGCCCAGTGGACTTTTTTGATGCTTTATTCATAGCTAGTAAATAGAATCCAGCCCTTTATTTTTGGACATATTTTTGGACATGGTGAACTGTCCAGTACCAGTCAAAACCCTCATTCATCAGACTATTTTCAGCTGAATCAATGGGTTGTTTCACTGACCCCTGTCCCAAATTAATGGGTTAACCTCCACATCCAAGCCCACAATCAATGTCCACTCCACTATACTTAATCAATGGATTAGCCTGCTCACCTTTCCACCAATCAATGAGTCATTCACATCAACATTAAAGGTGAATGGTCAGTTGTAACCCCTCCCCCTTGCTCACAGACACATCAGCACTCACTTACTCACTCACTCACCCACTCACTCACTCCCATGGCCTTTGGGTGTAAAATAACAGTGCTCAGCACAATATGGTTTTTGTGCCCCAGTGCACTGGCCAGTGTGAATGTCAAAGACAAAATATTCACTGAAGGACTGAAGGACACCGGTATGTCATGCACTGTCCCGTCCTGCTCATTCTGTTGATTTTGCTGCGTCAAACTCAGGCATATCATTTACCATAAGGCTGTTTTTAGATCCAGCTGTTTGAGCTTTCACTTTCAGTGCACATGCTCATAGACATATTACACTCTTACCAAGCATAAGAGACCCACCATCTGCTATCAGTTTAGGGGTCTAAACGACAGTACATGAAGTTGGTAAGTCATGAGATATTTGTCATGACTTTTTTGTGTCTACATCAGAAAGTCATCATAGGAAGAGGAAGTGGGGTAGGGACTGTTTTCACATATAGTTTGTTTGTTTGCTGAAGTCCATATCAAAGGGAGTTTTTAGGACAGTTTCACATTGAATTATCTAAAGTGCACCAAATTATAGTAGAGGTAGAGTATGTAGAGGTTCTTGGATTGGTCAGGAATGTGCCAGCCACATCGATGCTCCATTGCATTTACAGTTAAACTCATTAGTGTCAAAAATGACCTTATGTATCATAGCTTTTATTAGTCTATCACCAATTATTTTTGGTAAAATGTATAATTCTACCCATGCATGAAGGTCACCAATGTCTAGCCCAACCTATGAACAGTATGATCTGTTCATGTTCAGTATCTGTTCAGTATCATCTGAGGTTCATGTGACAAAATCAAATGCTTTACTACTATTTTAATCCTCATCTGCCATTATTAGCAGCAGCAGAACAATATTAGCAATATTAGAGATATTAGTACAAATTGACCAGTTTATGTTCCCACCAGAAGCTATGTGTGTGTGTGTAGTACATTTCTGCAGAGTTACATCTGACATTATTGGAAAGCATATTATTTTCCAAGTGACATAAAAACCTGTGAGAACAAAAATTCAAGTGTTCAGTTCAATCACAATACACACTGAAGAAGACTGTGATCAGTAAGATTCTTTTAGTAAATTGTGCTGTTTATAGGTAGATATTTTTGTCTGTGATGCAGTGACCTATTACTAAATGAAATGCATTAATTAAGAACTTTTATGATTAACTGAGAGCAGAAGCCAAAACTGGACTTTCTATTAATACACGATTAATGCAAGTCTGTACTATGCAGTTTTTACCCCATGGCTCCCAGAAACGAAAACCTCCAAGTAGTACTGCAGGTTAAGTTTCACCAAACGTGGATATAATTTCTGTGTGTTATCAAGATTGCGTTTTTTGCCAGTCTGCATTTTTACTCTGGATTTTGGACATGTAAACGGTGCTGCAGTGTGATGAGGGGATGTGTGGTTATTAAAAAGGTGTTATTTTATGTATTTTTTTTTTTTAAATCAGGAAAAAAGCACAAAACGTATTTGACAGAACAAACCACAAGAACTGAATACATTATCATTTACTTTATCCTAAAATATTTTTCAGTAATTAGTGTGTCCACACTTTGCTTTTATTACAGCTTCCATTCTTTTTGGGGAACTTGCTTTCAGTTTTTTTTTTCAAAGAAATCTGAAGAGTGTTTCCATGCTTATTGTAAACATCTCCAAAGAAGTTGCATTTTCTGCTTTTCGTGATCGAAGTAATCCCAAACTGTACGTTACTCTGAGAACACCAGCAGCAACTTTGTTTGATTTGCAAGTTTCTTATTTTTTGTCTGTTTTTCTTCAGCTTCTTGACAGCAACATTATTTTATACTCAGTGTTGAGTTGTCTTTTCACAGTGAAGGTATCTTATCTGTAGATTTTTTGTTTTGAGATCTGAAGGAAGAGTGGAACTTGGGACTGATCTCACAGCAATGAATGTTTAACTATTATTTATATGATGGTGACAACTTTGATGGTCTTGCATGATTGTTAGGTGTCTAAATTTTCTCTGTATCTTTTAATAATTTTTTTAGACTCTGTTTTAGGAAACACTTTTTCACCCTTTGACTCTCCTCTTCCTTATGCAGGTAGATTATCCACCTGTATCTAATCTTGTCAAAACATCTGAAAAAAGAATAACTTTTAGTTAATGGCAATTTTGACTGGAAATAAATAAAGCATGGTCTCTGCACAGTGCTGTGTATGTATATGCGCTATAGAATAAAGTCTTTGGGCCTAAGATTTTTTTTTATCTTTTCAGCACCAAACTGCCAGCCTTGAGGATATCTATGGTTGTACTGAGCAGATTTGCAAACATAGACAAAGAGAAATAATGTTCCACTGGTTTAGAAGAAAAACAAAAAGACCATCCCTCCCCAACTAAGAACATTAAAAAACGGAGGAGGAACTTGAATCAAAATCATGTGACCTGAATGGTGATGGCAGTAGTCATGCCCATGTTGCTACATAGCTGGAGAAGATAGCAGCTATTCGGTGTAGTCTTATAGGCACAGACCGCGTTATTAAATGTAGTATGCAGTCAGATAGGAGCAAGTTTAATTCTCCACTCATCTACTAGTTTAAGGGAGTCCAAATCCAACCCAAAGCATCTGCTGTTTGTGGATGGTGTTTCACTGCATTCTGGCCTATTGTGGAACGTGCAATGTAGCTCCAGCCTGTGCAATGATCAAGATGCTATCATTGCTGAGAGCAGAGAGCTGTATTTTGCTGGCACCCAGTATTTGGCGAGCAAACTTTAATAAAAATAAAAACATGTTGCAAGACTCTCTTTTCCTTGAAGTGAACAACAAGATGGCCAAAATTTTGGTGAGAACAAGCTCAAATTGATATGGCTTAGTACACAAACTCGCGGCTACCATATTCCCCAGTCAGCTGCATTATTATTTCTACCCTGTTTTTGGATTGATATTTCATCAGCGTTGGGTATTAAAACTTTTCTTTTTGTTCTCTGGCATTGTTTAAATTAGGAGAACCAACAGAGATGGCCACCATCACAAAGATGATGGAAGGGCCTGAAGAAAAGCAAGATTTGCTTTGTGTATTTAGACCATTAAACTGCTACAAATTTTGTGGTGTTGCAAGGTGGCCATTTGTCTTAGAAGTGATTAAGAAGAAAAAGAAACATTGGTCTCCTACTTTATTTTTCATTTCATTTATTTATTTTTAACCTCACAGCAACAGAAATATCTCTCCATGGGGTGGTTGCCTTTGTTGAGCTGCAAGCATCACTCATGGGCCATGGAAAGAGAAATAGAGAGGAAACGAGTTCTGAAAAAAATGGAAATGGGGCATAAAAGGCTTTACGCAAGTAATGGTGGCTTGAGGATGGAAAATATGGGCTGATGTTGTTCTTGTTCCCATTATTATTATCATTATTACTATCATTAACTCTATAATTGCTATTTCCATCTAGAATGCTCAACTTTGGATTTTATTGTGCTTTGGTAACATTGCACTTAAGAAAATTAAACATATAAAGCTGTGAATGGAACTGAATTGATAACAGAAGAGAGAGAGAGGGAGAGATCTGAAAGCATGAAAAATGGGGTAGAGAAGGCATGGGAAGCAAAGTAATGGAGACACTTAAAAAAAATGGAGAAGGAAGAAGAGAGAGGTGCTAGCTCTTTGTAGGGCTAGTCCACTGTTGACCAGAAGCCCCAAACAGGTTGTCTTTGTAATGAAAAAGCGGTTAGGTGATGCTTTGCGCTGAATTCCACATGACAGGCCTGCCCTGTGGATTAGCAGCACTCAAAGAGTGGCAGTAGCCTGTGGGCTAAGGGAGGAGTTTACAAAGGTGCTAAGCAGTCAGCTAGCCAGGTTCAGCAGGCCTGGAGCTATACTGCCATGTGGCCTTCACACAGCCACAGCTATAGAAATGCACCTCACATAGTGAAAAGTACTCTTAGTTTGGCCTTTTTGAGTGTATGTGCTTGAGTGTGTGTGTCCAGATTCTGCCTTTATTTTTTTTTTCTTGGGTTGTGCCTGTATTTCTGTTTTTTTTTTTTTTTAATGGATTTAACCAGTGGTGGAAATGGACAGGTCTTACTGGGTGTACCAGGTGTTTTGCAACAATGCATCTGAAAATGCCTGATAATGTTTCTGGTACATATTTACATGAACACATATACCTCAAACCTTAAAAGTGGCCTTAAAAATAGCCTTTCCATTCATGTATTTTTAATCAACCAATAAAAGTTTAGATATAGTGCATTTCATATATAGTAAAGATAAAGGACATTTCAAGGGGTGAAGGGGCTGAAAGCTTAATTTTACTTTTAAGTGAAACTTTAACACATTTTGCACAGTTTGATTTTTGTAAATAAGTCTAGGTCTCTGACCAGCTTTGGCATTTTCATTACAGACCTAATCATTGATGCTTTGGCTATATGCTGGTGATTCCCCCAAACAGTTTATTTGCAAATCTGCAACGTATTTAACAGTATTTTTATTAAATGCAGATGATACCATTTCTTAGAAGAGTGAAAACTTTTATTAAGTCTGGAAAGTGGAATAAAATCTGCTTCTCTGAATGTTTAAAATCACTACTGAATTTTTTAATAAGCTATACACATTTTCTCAAAGTTAAACTAACAACACCATAAAAAATACTGAAAGTTAGTAGCCCTTTCATTGAAACTGCTGTTAAGAAATCCAAACAGACTTTTCAACAAGGAAGAGGCTAGAAAGCAAATTGCCAAACACTTATCAAAACGACCACTATTACATTAGAAAAGCTAAACTGCCTCTTTTATGAGGTGATCTAGACTGTCAGAAATGTTCCATGTCTAATAACCTTTATGTTAGATATGTTTGTATTTAGATATATCTATATTTAGAATATCTGACATTAGATTGGTATTAGTTATACACATGCCTGTTGCATGCTTAATTATTGTGAACCCTCTAAAATAAACTCACTGATTTCTTCAAGTAATAGCAATTATTGAGCAGACTGCATATCCAAGTGCATACCGTCAAGCTTTGAAAATTAGAAAGCAAAACACCACTTTTTTTAGCGATTGTGGAGTTTCATGCACACACTTTGTTAGTAAAACAACTATACGCAACTTCCCTACTATAAAAAATGTACCTAGGTTTATGAAATGTCAGCTAACTATTACTCTTGGAATGATATGTTCCGACCCATTTCCAGCCCTGATTTTAACCCTATGTGTCTGTACATGGTCAAGCACTTAATTCACTACCTTATACAATTACTTAAATTATGTTAGTTATGTTAGTTTTGTGTTAGGCTCCAGCACCCCCCCCACGGCCCTGAGGGAAAGCGGCTTAGAAAATGGATGGATGGATGGATGGATGGATGGATGGATGGATGGATGGATGGATGGATGGATGTTAGTTTTGTAGATACTGAATGCTTTATAGTAGTTGCTGAATAATAAATATTAATAATAGCGTAATAACAATAATAGAGTTTTGCAGGGTTAAGCTAGCATTGTGCATTTCTGTGCCACAGAGTACACTAAAGGCGTCCTGTGTTTCTGGCCTCGTCTCTCATTCTCTGGTTGCTCATTAAAAAAGGGAGAGTCTTTGATAAATGCATCTAATCATATTCCCTCCATCTGTTCAACCTGGACCGGCCAGGCCTGCCAAAGGGAGAGCAGATATTTTGAGCCTCTTACATTTGGCTTTTTGCTCTGCGGCTTAATTGACTCAAACCCTTTCAAAAAGCAGAAGTATTAAAAAGTAGCGCGGCTTTCTCCCTGCCTGTGGAATCAGCCCCCTCTCTCCAGAGTAGAGTGACCTTTGCCAGCAACGCAGGGGAACAACCAAAGAGTGTAGTACATGTGCGAAAACAACATCCACTAAAGCTCTTTCTCTCACTCGCTCCCAGTTGCATTTACAATGCAAGAAAAGCTTTTTTTTTGTTTTGTTCCATGTGTCATACCTGGTGAGGCCCTTTTCCTTGCTTTCATACTATCAGACTTTTAGTCTCTTTTTGGCCTCTTGAATGATTAAAAGTTGCTCTGAATTCACACTTTGTAGCAATGCATGATTCAGATCTCTAGAACATATTTGCCATCTCTGGTGCATATTTGTCTTCTCTCTGTAAATATAACCTTCCTGCCTTTATTTGCATCCGTCTTTCTCCTCTCCTGGCCTGACCTCTGGACTTGTGTCTGCACTGCTGGGCTCTTTTCACTCTCAGCTTTTCCAACACATGCAAGGAACATCATGATTCATCCGGCAAGCTGTGTCAAAAGTGAACCCGCGATTGAATCATCACTTTTAGTTAGTCACAGTCCTGTCTGTGTACATGTGTATGTATGATGTAAAACATGAAGTGAGACAGAATTTAAATAGTTATATACGGTTGCATACAAACATTTTGGTACTGGACAGATGTCACATTTTGTTGATTTTCTAAATAAAAATAAGTATATATCCTCTACAGACACACTTCTGCACATTTTAATGCACAACTACTGTTTGTTTGCTGAATTTAACAAAATGTTAAACTCAACACATAAATAAAGATTTCACGCTGAAGTTAGCAGGAAAATACATTTTTTAAGTTTATTCCATGTAGAGGATGTTAACTTTTTTGCTTAACTAGGCATAAATTGATACATTTTTGTTTTCAGACCAACAAGTA